>NW_013666604.1:191169-198272 GCF_000517525.1 Limulus polyphemus | reverse complement strand
AATTTAATTAATGTTTGTTTTATATGTAAGTTGTCGGGTTTTTTTCATCTAAAGAAATTGATATTAATTTTTTGACGACCAAATACATGCTTATGCAAGGCACTTCCACTGGATGTTTCTGCCTGGTTGGACCTCATTCAACTTACCCAACAGAATCCCAAGGGGCTTCCCCTGGATGTTTTTGCCCAGGAAGACTGTACTCGGCCATAATATTACAGTAGTCCCTGGTGGATAAGACCCTTCCCAGTAATGAATTCTTTTTAAATACAACTTTTTTCTGATTTTACATTGATCTGACCTCCCATGAATGATTTCTCAACAGATGTGACATAAGACTGATTTTGGGGTGGAAGGTCAAATAATAACCTTTCTATGACTAATTTTCTTCATATCAATAATGTAATTTACAGAGGCACATGAATGCAGTGTATAAAGTATGGAACAAAGAGGTCACATGACCGGAGATTGCTTCACAACGTAGTATGTGTATCTTGGTGCCCTGGGGTGTTTAAGTCAAACTCCTTGTTACATACACATAAGTTGTTTTGGTTTAAAAACTTTCAGATCCTATAAGGCAACCAGGGGAGGTAAGAAACTGTTGTTTGCCTTTGCCCCACTCACGGAATTAAGGTTTATTCTTTTAGTGAATGTAGTAGATGTTGAGCTTGTGGCCTAGATGTTAAGTAACTTGATTAGGATTTACTAGTGGGGTGTGAAGATAATTAATTTGCAGCTTGTTGAGTGACAGACCTGACTAATCTGTGCAGTAATCATGGCTAATAAAATGCCTCAAGGCATCCAGGAAAGCTCTGAATGTCTCAAGCTGAGAACAGGAAGCTGCTGTGAAGAATAAGGCTCGAAGTGTTGATATAGAAATGTGGCACATCGATATAAACCAAAGTTGTGAAAAAAGACACAAACTATACGAAACATGGAAATTATAGAATTTTTAGTCAACTTGAAATTGTTTTAATACAACATATTACATTTTATGTTGCATTTGTGTTTAGAGAGAATTACCTTATTAGGTGTTGGCTAGAGTCTAGTAATAATTTACTTCAGATATTTATTCTTATTTCTTTACTGGTTCTTTTAAATTTGTGGAATGGTCCCTTTTCAGAGCTGAGATCAAAGGATCCAAGTTTCAAGGTGAAATATTGGTTTAAGGTGGGTCTGTTTTGTTCAGTTAAGATACATAGCTTTCGATGTTTGGTTCTTTGTTTAATATTACAAACCCTTTGTATAGATATACTGTAGATATTTTTTTATTATGTTTGATGAATCTTGTTTTCAATTTTCGTACGGTTTCTCTGATGTAGAATTCTGGACATTTATTGCAGATCATTTTATAAATTGATAATAAAATCATGCACTTAAAACTAACAATGAAACACTTTATATAATAACTGCCAGACTTGTGAACATTTAAAGTGACTCCATTAAATGTGCTAAACAAACAAAGATGGACGATTTTTATGAAATAAATTTTGTGTCAGATTGTAATAGTCTATATATATATGTGTAATAAAAATTTGATACATGGATATTTATGAAATGTGTGTGATTGATGAATAAATTATTGTACATAAACAAAACAAAACAAGTTATCTTTATTGATCTGTTATCCATCATAACTGCTATTACTCCAATTTGATATGTTATCTGACTATCAATACAGCATATAAACCATTATACTCAACCTCTGGGAATAGCAACTAGCACAGCTTGAAGTCGGTCATTTGTTATCTGGTTATTGATCCTTTGAATAACGACTTCTTGTCAGATGCAACTATTTTATCATGGCAGATAGGTCGATCGTATCCAAGAGGGACTAATATATATATACAAGGCACTTTGCCTGAATGTTTATAGCCCAGGCAGACCATGCTTGGTGATCTTAAAAACTTATGCAAGGTGCTTCCACTGTTGTTTTTGCCCAGATGGACTGCACTTGACATAATCCAACATATACCAAGGTGCTTCCCCTGGATGTTTTTTTGCCTGGGCGGACCACACTTGGCCTATTCATATACAGTTTACAGTCCTTTAGCCCTAGCCACTTATGCTTATACCACATTATCTGGCACCTTACTATGACTAATTATTCCTATATCACATACTATGACCTACTACATACGTGAACAAATAATGCACTATCTGTTGCCAATAGGCTGATTCTGAATTATCAGACAAAATTTTGTCTCACTATTTATTTATTATGCTTCACCTGTTTTTGTAAGTGGGTGATTATTCTTGTTGCTATCAATATCCTCGACAAGACATCAATGGATTTGTTCCAGTGTGCCTTAGGACTATTCCCTTGGCATGCAATTCTTTGAGCCTGTTGTCATGTACATGCTACACATTTCATATGTTCACTCTATGCTGATTCACTGCTCCAAAGCTAAATACTGTACATCTTTTTCTTGAGTATATGGTGCTTGCCTCATACATTTCACACTCTATATATATATATCACTGTTTCATTACTGGGCAAGGAGCATACCTGTTCCAGAAATAGCACTATACCCCATAGGTGTGCCTTATTTTCTTCTTCTGGCACACCTGTTCTTTTCATGTGGTTGTTATATGCTTATTTAAACACTGTCATGCCTTCACCAGAATCTCCACCTTTTCAATGTGAGATTCTAGCTTCGGGTGAGAGGAGGTAGTACCGTTTCGGAAGTTAACATTTTCCTACACTGAAAATGTATTTCCAATAGATATTTACCTCTACTTATGCTCTTCCTCTCCATTGATATGCTGGTGTTTTAGTTTGTAACTGCCAATTCTCAAAAGCGAGGATTGTGCTAGAATAGTAAAGGGAGCTACTTGTGGTAGTATAGGTGGTGCAGTATGATTGATGGAGGGTAGTCACATGATATGCACATGTTCCGCAATGGCACAAAAATAAGGGGGTATAATAGACTTGTGCACTTTTAGTGAACAAATTCTTTAGCAATGCTTAGATGGCAAATCAAGGTAAAGATAGCTTTGAGTGAGAGGAGTTAAGTACCAATCGTAAATACATTCAGTGTAGAAAAATGTTATTGTTAGTGAAGCTCTTTAATGCTTCTGCATTCCCCAAGTTAAAATGCAACATTTTTGTGTTTAAGTCATTACAACAACTTCAATCATTGGTGAGTTAGCCCTTCTGATGCTAGAATCAGAATAATCAGTAGGACATTTGGTTGTTAAGCTATTCACCGGTTCTCTACTTTAGCAATAGTTTTTGGTTAAACTGAATGTTTTATTAACTTTTGAAATCCCTAGTTAGTTGTTTATAAAAGGCTATTAGATTGTTATCAAAGAGATTTGAGAGAATGATGAGCAATGTATAATAGGTATCAGCAGCCATTTTGTCCCAGTTCATCCCTACATACTAAGCACTGTTGTGTTTAGTGATATTCACTGTTTATGAAGTTGTTTTTAGTGATGATCTATATGTAGGTAGCTTGCTTTGATTAAAATTTGTTGATAATTATATTAAGTAAAGTGAAGTCTTTCTTTGGGATATGTATTCAAATAATTCTGATTTCTGTTTATTTTTCACACTATAAAGTATTTAAACTGAAGATCAGACTATACGTTTTTGTTACTGACATGTACAGTAAATTATATTGTGATGAAAATGATTGAATATATCTTAGAAACAATATGAATAACTAATTTACTGAAGATTTTCCTTGCAATTAACTCAATTAACATAACATATTTAATTTTTAATTCTATTTATTTGCTGTAGTTTTTAATTGGAGCATTTACTTTAAATAGTGTTTTACATTTTTAAGTTGATTTTTTGTTTGTGATTTCTTAATAAGCATGATAAGAGATATTTGTTTAGCTTTTTGTTCAGAAATACTGTTAATAAAGAGTGTGTCATACTGATGAAACAATGCATTCTAATCTTTATAAGTAGGAATGTAAGGAAAGAATATTTAATTAACTATACTTTTGTCACATTGATTGTTAGATTTGATCTAGGTATATAGCTTGCTCTGATCAGAAATTAATACTAATTTCTATATATTGTTTAGCTTGATATGAATTATGTAATATTGATTTCTTGTATTCTACAGATCTTGTGTATAATTCGTGCAGTCCAAGCAGGAGTGAACAAATTCAACTTTGAAGGAACAGAATTAAGCTTAAACCCCAGCTGCTATGTTTGCATCACAATGAATCCAGGCTATGCTGGTCGTTCAGAGCTGCCTGATAACTTAAAAGTAAATTATTCTGTGTCATTTCATAACATGAGTTTGATTTTTGGAACTCAACCTGAAAAAATTGATCACTGTCTTGAATATACTTTTCCGATATTTTTTGAACAGTTAATTTTCACCCAGTTATTGTTGAAACATATGAGATTATACAGTTTTCTTAACTTTCCCTCAATGTAACAACTTACTTTGATACTATAATTTGCTATGTTTATCTCATTCCTTATAACTAAGTTACAGAAATAATTACCTGATATTTTTAAAGATATTTCACAATTAAAAAGACTCTCACAATAATATCTTAAAGGTTATGTGTTGTTTCATTTTTGAATGATTTTATACCTAAAAAATACCAGACTTTCACTTTATTGTGTCAAATTTTATAAAGTAATGTGAAATTTTGACAGAATGGCAGCATTTTCAGTTTTCCAAAACTTCAAATACTGTATTGGAAATATTTATTTAATAACCCTGAAAGTTTTCTCAAGAATATTTGCTTTCACAAGGTGCAAAGTCTAAAATAGACACTAGAATAACTAGAAAACTGTTTACAATTTGATTAATTATCAGTTGTCTTATGAACTTTAATAACTGATCAAATCCTGAAACATTCAAGGATGAGAAGGTAACAAATTTTTAAAAAGTTTAATTTTAACAAACAAATGCAGCTGCTGCCCAGTGCCCCCAGGCAAAGGGACTCCAAAATTGTTATGCTAGGATACTGTACGTAAAAACTGTTGTTGAAAAAGGAAGAATTATTAGAAAGGAAATGAGTTTAAAAAAAAATTGTCTTTCTAAACTGGGTGTGCTGTTTGAAATTTTATTATAGTTATTTAAAAATAATAAATATTTTGAGCAAGATTTATCTTGTTAAAATAGCATTAACAATTGAAAATGTACATATACAAAACAAAATGTATTTAATTATAAATATACACGTATCTGTAGACCAAGGTATATATTTAACTGTGAAGTAAAGGTTATCCTTATTTTGTTACAAGTTACAGCTTTTACAGTAAGGAAGATTATTTATTAGAACAAGTATGATGTTTCAATCATTGGTACGATTATTCTCACGTACTTGACAATGATTGCATCAGTGATCAAAACGTCAAAGCTGTTCTAAAGAATTTTAATCAGTAAGTAAACACAAAGTGAAACTATTAAAGTTTATCTTGTACAAAAAAAATAATATGTATGATGGGGATCCCATATTATTCATCATACCAAATTTTAAGGTATATTAGAGGTAAACAAAAAAAAAGTTGTAAGAATATTTTACTTAACATTTTTAGTAACGATTATTAAGTAAAATATAAATTATGTAAAAATTTCAAAATCATGATATGATTGATTTTAAGCAAGTACAAGTGTGTAATTGGATTAGCCAAAAACATCAATAATGTATTTGATAAATTGTAAATAGGAAAAATATAATACTGGTGTCAGCTCAAAAAATCAACTGAAAATATCAGTAGTTGTATTTGATAACTTATTAATTGTAAAAAGCATAAAATCAACTGAAAGACATAAGTATTTGATACTGATGATTTGTAGTTAAGTAAAATTATAACTGAGGTTAAATTAGAAACTCAACTAAAAGACACGAACAGTTGGAAGTAAAAATGTATAAATAAGTAAAGCTTTACAGTAGAAAGACATCAACATTTGTAATTGACCATTTGTAAATAGACAAATTTTTTTATTGCTTCCAAGCTAAAGAATCAGTTAAAACATGTAAACAATTGTAAATTCTCATTCATAAATAACAAAAAAGGATGTTGTTGATGAGTGCCCACTGAAAACTTCAAAAATTGTATTTGCATATTTGTATGATCATTTGTAAATATGTAAAATAGTATTTGAGATTAGACCACAGAATAAACTGGAATAAATCAACAATGGTACTTATATAAATAAAACAAAATGGTAATTTGTAAAAGATGTAGGTGTTTGTTATATTCTTAATAGCCTTAATCTATTTTGTTATACAGTTTTTGTTATATTATTTGAGAAACTAAATTATCTTCTCAATATCTGTTTTTTCAGGTTTTATTTCGTACAGTTGCAATGATGGTTCCAGACTATGTTCTCATTGGAGAAATAATGCTTTATTCATTTGGCTTTATTGATGCTCGTAATCTTGCTGTGAAGATAGTAACTACATATCGATTGTGCTCAGAGCAGTTGTCCTCACAGTCACACTATGACTATGGCATGAGAGCTGTAAAGGCAGTTTTGGCAGCAGCGGGTAACTTGAAACTGAAGTATCCTCATGAGAAAGAAGACATCTTGGTAAAAAGTTTATTGTTTGTGGAATTTTTACCTAGTCATGTTAATTGTTTTTTGAATTTTGGAATTATTATGTGTAGTCTTAGAAATGTACAAAATATGCTTAGTATAGTTTGTTCTTATGTTTTCAATTTGTTTAGGATAAAAAGAAAATGAAATAATAAGAAAAAAATAGTTTTAAGAAATCTAAACAGGTTGGTACTTACATTAGGTCATCAAGAAATGAATGTCATGTTTTGTAACACTTTCATTAACCACCCCCCCAAAAAACGTACATCACGTATAATAGTTAAACGAACCACTTAAACGTCATGTTAGTGTAGCCTATATAATGTGTAAAGTTTAATATACTTTAATCCCTTATGGTGATTGCACACGAGACACATATTTGGCATGTAATGCTGTTTGAATATAAGAAGGGAAACAATGCCTCTGTAGCCACAAAGAATATCAAAGTTTATGGAAGTGTTTAAAATGTTCGTAAGTGTCAATGATGGTTTAGCAAATTTTGTTCAGGTGACTTTAGCCTTATAAGCTGTGATGGCAATGGCCAACATGTTGGAATTAATATTAATGCTCTTAAGACGCTTG
>NW_013666604.1:172547-190483 GCF_000517525.1 Limulus polyphemus | reverse complement strand
TACAACACGAGATTATGGAGTTGGGTTGGGAAGTTCTTCCTCACCCACCATATTCTCCAGATATGGCACAATCAAATTACCATCTTTTTTTTTTTTTGTTCGCTACAACACCATCTTAATGGGACAACGTATGCAAATGTGGAAGGTGTTAAAGAGGACAGTGACAAGTTTTTGCTTCAAAGCCAAGTGATTTCTTCAATCAGGGTATAACAACCTGATTGTTAGATGGAAAAGCATCATCAATAAGAATGGAGACTATTTAATTTAATAAATGTTTTGTTTTGATATATAAGTTGTTCAGATTTTTTCATCTTTAAAAAAGCAACATTAATTTCTTGACAGCCTAATATTATTGGAAATACATTTTCAGTTTAGGAAAATGTTAACTTCCAAAACTTTATAGTTACTGGTCAGAATATTCAAACAGATTTGGTAAAAACATTTTTAGGAATGCGTAAATTTGAGTGATGATGGTGAATAATCTAATTTTTCATAGTTTACTTTTTTGAATTTAAATCTGTTCTAAAAGTTTGTAATTTAGAATAATTTATAAGTTACATTATTCAGCTTGTTTCTTCATTAACTAAGAATAAATCTGAGTGATACCATGTGATTTAATTTGTTATTGTTTTAAATGTGTGATTAAACTAAACATCAGTAATTTAAGAAGGAAGAATAAATACAAATCTCGAATACAAAGTTAAAAAATCAGTTAATAAATGTTGATAGAATTCTCAGTATCTTCAAGTTACTTGAATGTTTTTGTAAGTTAAAGAATCCAGTATGTTTGTTTTTGTAAACTTCCTTTCAAGCAATGCTAAGTTATGAAATTAGTTTCTTTAATGAAGATGTTTATTTAGTATTTATACATTCATAATATGAATCATGTTAGACTGCAAACATGTTTTTTTTTCCACATTAGTCTTAAATTGCCCATTAAATTTCACATTAGAAGTATGTAAAAGTAGCATTTCAGATCTCTCTTTTGTTTTTCAAGAACTCATCAGGTGAACTGAATAATAAACAAAAAAATTAAACATGAATAGTCTAACATGATTTTTATCATGGATGTTGTACCTATTGGATTCAATGCTTTGCCAACTTTCATCTTTTAAACTGGTGTTTATGTTGTACACAACTTTGTATTGCCATTAACTTTATTTATTCATAGATTCTTCAGTCCATTCTTGAGGTCAATGTTCCAAAATTCCTCTCCCATGATATCCCTCTGTTTGAAGGAATTATCTCAGATCTGTTTCCTGGAGTAAAATTACCAAAGCCTGACTATGATGCAAGTTTTTTTACTTTCAAAATATTTAGTAAAACTGTAATGATTATAAAACAACCTCTTTTTAAAACTTGCCACTGTAACAAATTGCTTGGAAAACATATTTAATGTTTATCACTTAAAAAGACTCTATTTAAGGCTATGCATTCTATCTCTTCAGCTTTACACAAGAAAATAATAGTTAATCTATCTATTCAGTTCACCTAGTTGTACATTTTGCAGTTAAGTTTTGAAATGCATTAAGTCTTTTCATTTGTACTTCTTACAGTAATAGATAGGCTACATATTCAATCTATTTTAGACTTGATAATAATTCAGGTATCATTGTGAACATTAAAGTATAACTATGCTTAATAAAGAGAAACAACTAGTATCCACTGAAAATTCATTATTTCTCCAATATACAGCTTTATCAAGAGATACATACTACTGAACACAGCCCAGTCTTAAGAAAAAAATAGCCGATGTCATTCAAAATTATAATAGCGTGTTCATATGTATTGTCTGGCATGTATTAGATATACACACCTATTTCATTTAATACAATAGTATTATTTAGTTTATATTGTGCGAGCATTAAAGTAAGATATTTTTGGAAAGTTTGCTTATGTAACTGTTTATGAATCATTTGTTGTGTAGTTCAATTGTTGTGAATTGATCTCATGTTACTAGAACCTTCTGAATTTTTCTCGTTGCTTTAAGTGAGTATCATAATATCTTGTAGTTTGTAGGAAGTTCTTGGCCTCAGTCAGGTAATATATATTGGCAACCAAGTTAGATGAAGTAAGTTAGTGAAAGTAAAAGTGAAGTTAGACTGTGTGAGAGTTAGCCATAATGGACAATTTCTAAACTGATTTTCACAGCTTGTATTGTAATAACGTAGATAGAGAAGAATAATTTGTCTTGTAAAAGGGTGTTCTAAAGAAATTAAACCTGCCTGTGTGGAATTTGATGAAAAGGAGACAATTATTTAAAGCTCTAGATACAACTGTGGTAACCAACAGTTATAGTGGTGATTTTAAAGTGAGTATCACACCCTTTTATTGTAATAACAGTGTAGAGAAGAATAATTCATCATCATCAACTGTGGTAACCCATGAGGTAATGTAAGTGAATTTATCATTGATTGTATTGTAATAACAGAGTATTGGAGAATAATTTGTCATATCATTTGGGTTCTAAAGTAACTGAACCAGCTGGTGTGGACTTTTGATGAAAAGAGATGATTATTTAAAGCTCTGGATACAACTGTGGTGATTAATTGTATAACGAACATTTATATATATATATATATGTTTAACTTGTTTTGAATATATTATTTTAAAACAAGTGGATTGTGTGCTATACATTTATTGTTGAAATTTATCACTAACAAGTCACAGATACCTACTGAAGAAGAATCCTCAGCCCACACTCACATATACATAAAACCCTGACAATGACTTCAGTCTAATCCACTTACATTCTTGTCAGTAACAGATAGTCTCTGCATTCAGTGTATTCAGTCTTACACTTGAGGTTAATACCTATCTTACTTATTCACATTGTTCAGTTGTACATTTATAGATTTTTATTCAATCATTCACATTTTAATCTACAAACTAAAATATAGATGTTACATTAAATCAGTCTCATTGTGTACTTAATGCTAAAAATAGTTTATTCATTAAATGTATCCAGTTGTGCACTAGAAACACTGATAACTGCTACGTGATATGTTATTGTTCTTTTGCTTAGTTTACAGTATTTTTAATTTAACAATAACTTTTATGGAAATGAAAAAACTATTTTTAAGGTTATTGAATTAGGTTTCGTTCCTGTTAGAACACTTACGTATTCATGGTGACTTACAATGTATGTACAATTGATAAGTACACAGTAAACAGATAAACTCTTAAGTTTGTATTTATTTATAATTTTTTGCAAGCTTTGAGCTTTCTTTTTGGTCTGATGATCACTTCTGCACAGTGGCTGAAAGCATCTGAACAAAAACAAATAAATAAAATGTGAAGTTTACCCATTTATTGTGTATTGATTTGTTACAATGCTGTTTTTTCTTCAAGACTTTCTTAAATGCTGCTAAAGAAATTTGCCATCAGTATCAACTACAACCTGTTGACAGTTTCCTCCAAAAACTTATACAGACATATGAAATGATGATAGTGAGACATGGGTAAGTGTATTATAGTTCTTTTATGATAAGAGATAAAAGCGTAAACACAGAAGTATATGAAATGAAAACTAGATGTAATTTTTGTTCATCATTTTTCCACATAACTGAAAAATCCTTGACTTAAAGAGTCTATAATTACAGATGTTTATTAAAAAGGAATGAATGAATGCCAAACTATTCATAAGCTAAATTGATTAGTCATGTACATGTATAGTTATTCAGTCACGAAAGTGATATTTAAAGTTTACCCATATCTATTTGTCTTTAAGGGGAAGTTTTGTAAGAGGTTTTGGCATTTGAGGTATATGAATTTTTAAAAACTATTTCAGTGGAAAAGCATACAAACCATGGATTATTTTTCTGGAATATTCAGAATCTCAGAAAAAAATTCATCTGAACTTTTAATATTTTAAAAAAATTTCAGTTTAAATGAATTGGTTTTATAATGAACAATTTCACATTTGTTATTAATTTTGAATGACAAATGGATTTGGAAAGCCATTAGAATTTATTCTGGAAATGAGTTTTATGGCTAAAATAATTGGCCATATTCAACAAAGTTTGTTTTGGTTTGTGAAAAAATATGTATACAAATATTTTTGGACTGTAAAAGAACAGTGAATTTGTACATTTGTACTCAAGTTATTATTTTGCATGCCACTATTCCAATACAGCTTTATGTTGGTTGGAGAACCCTATGGTGGAAAAACTAAGGTTATAGAGGTACTGGCTGGAACACTAGGATACTTGAAAGAACAAGGAAAAGATGAAGAACGAGTTATTTACTGCACCATCAATCCAAAGTCTGTAACCATGGGTCAGTTGTTTGGACAATTTGATCCTATTTCACATGAGGTAAGTATAATCTTATTTGTTATATGTAATGTTGTTATTAATCCAATAACTTAATAGGTTAATGAAATAAATCGTTTTATTTATAAATTTTCAAAACTTTCATTGTCATAATTAGTAGCCTGTATTATCACCAAACTCTCATTAAGAAGATCTAGGATCAAATCCTGGTCACTACCAACAGAGAAATAGTCCTGCTTAGGACACACCTGAGAAAAGCACCAAATTAACGGCCAAAATGTAGAATAAAACTAGTTAGTAATTAGTATAAGGAAAAAGTTACTAATTAATAATTATACTTTATTGATTTTATATCATATTAATCATGACTATTATTGAAATTCTATCCCCACAACCTTACTATAAGTATTTTCAAAAGCTTTGAGTATTGGATGAATTTGACAGATAAGGGAGATTGAAGAGAATTTTTAGATGCTTTACTAGTTGTAGTTGAAGATCTGGGATGGTTTTAGTTTCTTTATTTAGATGGTTAACTAACAATAATTGTTGACCTGATAAAGGTTTTGCTTCTTTATTCAGTTACTTAACTTTCAGTAGTTAAGGAACTGAGGATCTGGTTTTATTATTTATTTGATTTACTAAAAGTGTAATAGTGTGAGTTATTAAAAAGTTACTTACTAGGAAGTACTAGTTATATAAAACATCTTACTTTAGCTCAGTTCGTAGAGCACTCACTTGGTGTGTGTGACAAAGCTCAGGTTCAAGTCCAAGTTGGGAAACATGTTGTGAAAAACAATTAGCACAGCAGTGGGACTGAGGTGGTTAATTTTTTTTTTACTTGGATAATTCATTAACATTAAGTGTACAACAGTACTTGAACCCAACAGTTAATGCTTGTGTGTTACATAGCTGTATTCTTTCTTTATTGTTATTTTCATCAAAAGTATTGGTTAGAATGTGTAATGTATCTAATTTTATTACATTTGTTTTTTATTTCTATTATTTTGCTTTTGCTATATAGTGTTCTGCATTTTTAGGTCAATGTATGTATTTAGAACTGACTAGATCTCCTAAACTGGCTGAACCCTGTGAAGTATTACTGTATTTATGTCCAAAAATATTATCTACAATGAGACTACCTAAATGATGAAACACTGCATTCTAATTTTTATAAGTAAGAATGTAAGAAAAGTGTACTTAATTAACTATGTTCATTACCAGGTTGATTTTTATGTAGGTGACTTTCTCTGACTGGAACTTAATATTAATTAATAACTAGCTGTAGTTTGAGAAATGAGGAAATATTAGTTTATTTGTTCAGCTACTCAGCTCTCAATAATTAAGGAAATGAAGTCTTTTATTATTATTACTTATTAACCAACATTAGCTAGAGACTTGTGTTGGTTCTAGGTTCTTTATAATGCTGGTTAGCTCACTATATATTTTTATATGAAAGAATTTTAATTTGTTTAATTAAATTGTTTACATTTCAGTAGTTAAGGAAAATAAAGATATTTGAGATTATTTAGCTACATAATTAATGTTCTGAAATTGTTCATGTGTCGTTATATTATTGATTAACTAAAACTGTTTGGATAACAGAGAAGATTCTGTTGTGTTTATATAGTTGATTAAGTAACACTCTGAAAACAGAAAGTTCTAGTGTATTTATTTGGCTAGTATATTAATACTGATGGAAAACCTGAAGTTAACTGATGAAAGTTGCAAATATTTTATTATTTCTTCTTATGATTAACTAACAATGAATGGAGATCTGAAAATATATGTCTTACAGTGTTAATTATCTACGATTAATTTGAATATTAAGAACTTATCTGGCATATTGCTATTATCAGAGAACTCAGCAACACCTATTATTTTTACCAATATATATATTCAACAGTTATAGAAATGATATGGTTCTAATCCTAGCTATGTATAACAGTTGTTGGAGAAATGACATAGTTGTAATCCTAGCAGTGTGTATCACTTGCTGGAGAAATGTTCAGCTCTAGTCCTAGCTATAGCTGTGTTTAACAGTTGTTGGAGAACTGATATGGTTACAGTTTTTACTTGCTGATTTACTAATAGTAATTGAAGAACTGGGAAGCATTTTTTATATCAATTATGTGAATTCAGAGCAGTGATGAAGTTGAAGTATTTAAAAGGCTGTAGTTTTTCACTTAGCTGATTACATATCATTAAAAAAAGCAATTAGAATTTATTTTCAGTGGTTAGCTGTTTAACTGTCAGTAGTTGGAGATCAAACATTATTAAATATATATAGTTAATTTGAAGAATAAACAATTTTTTTTATATACACACAGAACAGTTGTATATTACTCCAGAAAATACTTTAATTTATTATTCTCCAATGTTTCACCACATAGCTTCACCAAAGAAATAATCTGTGATATACAGGCATATCATATGTTTACTATCTGCTTTATTGGTATAGAGATATTAAAAATGATTTGGTTATTTAGTTTCCATATTCTAATGATGGCAAACACATTCCAAAACATAATTACCTCCTCTGCCACTTATAGGTATTTCTCAACCATCAGGGTTTGAACTTTGCCCATCTAAGTATAGGTCTGATTTTATCTCTCTTGCTCCAGTCTTTTGTACTCCAATTGCCCTTGGCGATATTTGTCTCATGATACTCCCCACTTACATCAGTGCATTCAATCCAATCCAATCATGGTAGAAATTTAGGTTAAAAGTATATTTCATTCCCCGAAGGGGTATAAAATATAACCCGGGGCAGTCAGAAACTTTCACTTCTTTCACCCCTTCAGTGCACCCTCTATCCTGGTACTGTATATAAGCACCTCATTCAGATAATTTTATCACTTTTTCGACACAAAGCATTTCTCTACAGAAGTGCTGGAATAGTTAACATCCTTGGTTGCAATTTTCGCATTACCTAGTGGCTTTCTATACAAATCATATTTGATAATCATTATTTTAAAATATATATATTTAAGAAATGCATTACCTAGTGGCTTTTTATATATATTATTTTAATTATTACTATTTTAAATATACAGAATTAAGAAATGCATTACCTAGTGGCTTTCTATATAAATTTTATTCAATAATTATTATTTTAAAATATATTTTTAAATTAAGAAATGTGGTTTTCAGGCACGAATTTGCAGGTTAATGTTTCCAGCATGGAGGCTAATCAGCCCTCCTCTATTCCACCTCTGTTATCTAGAGTGTCTCAAAGGTTGGTGGGAGGGGCACTCTCAGCTGAGGCTGTTCGTGATCTGATTCATTGTGAGATGGAGACATATATTCTCTCCAGGGGGTTCTGAGGCTCAGGACAGGATTCAGGATAGTCTGCAGAGAATTTGGACTCTCTTTTGCAGATATTGTTGTTTAACTGCCCCAACATTTTTTGTATTAGTGGACAGATGGAGTGGTGGCTCTAACTTTTCGACATTTTGCATCATCAGAAAGTTTGGATCGCAAGTGGGTGGTGTTTGATGGACCAGTGGACACACTGTGGATTGAAAGTATGAACACTGTGTTAGATGATAATAAAAAGGTTTGTCAGGTTCTAAAGTATATTAGAAATAAATAACCAATAAGTATAGATAAGATAACATTCTCAATTAAAACTAGTGTTAAGCAGTGAGTAAAGTATTTTAACATTATATATATAAGTAATAGATAATTAAAATAACACTCATATACATGTACATTAACCATTTATCATTAAATTCTGATTAAGTGAAGCTACCTAAATACATTAAAACTAAAACTTCCCCAATAATGAATATAATTAATGTTATATGCTATTCCTACTTAATGATTAGAATGTACTGATTTGTCAGATCTTTAATACATATACCAATAGATCTGTTAGTGATATATTTTTTAACTGTAATCCTATGAATATCTTATAAGGTCCAGCCAACTTTGAAGATTTAGGCTAGCTCTAAATTCAGGTACTAACAATGCAAAACAGCAAGGTGGTTGAATCCATTTGGGTTTCTATTAGTGAATATAAAGGGAAAAGGCTTTTAGTGGGAAATTGTTACAGACTACTAGATGATACTGATGAAATTAGTAAGAAACTTTACAATATGATTAAGGTTTCAGATGTTAATGAAGTCATAATTATGGGAGATTTTACTTTCAGGCATATAGATTGGGAAATGCTAAAGTCAAACCATGAAGTTGAAAGGTTTTTGGAAACTGTTCAAGATGGCTTTCTTCACCAATTAGTTAAGGAACCTACTAGAAATAATGCTATTTTAGATTTATTGTTAAATTCTAATATAGAAATGATAGAGAGGGTGGAAATTGGGAACATCTGGGTGCAAGTGCTCTATTAGGTTCGATGTTTTGCTGCATATGGAAATAAGGAATAATGGTATTATGGTTACAAGTTTCAAAAAAGCAAATTTTGAAGATATGTAACAAGACTTATCTGTTGTGAATTGGGCAACTGAGTCACTTGGAGACACTAATCAAATGTGGAAGTTTTTAAATATTCAAGGTAAATACATTTCTTATAGAAAGAAAATGGTTGGTGCAAGTGAAAAACCAGGTTGACTCACAAAGAGTATGAGATAAAATTAAAGAAAAGCATCATAAATTTAAGGAATTTAAATTGGCTGGTATGATGGGAAATTGAAATGATTATAGAAGAATAAGAAAGCTGGTCAACCAGGAAATTAGGACATCAAAAATAAAGTATGAGAAAATGTTGGCTGAAAATGTAAATATTAGTTATAAGGATTTATTTAAATACATTTAGAGTAAACAAAATGTTAGGATGAATGTATAACCTTTGAGGGATGATAAAGTAAGGCTCGTATATGATGGTTATGGGATGGCTGAGTTATTAAATTCTGCTTTTTCTTCAGTTTTTACTAATGATAATTTAAGTATTATTCCACATCTTGAACAGTTGATAGATGGAAACGAAATCAAACAAGATGACTGCATTAATTCTGAGCTTGTTAAGAAAAAATTGGGAAGTTTAAAGAATGATAAGGTTTCTAGGTGAAATAATATATCCCTGAAGAGTTTTGAAGGAAGTTAAGGATTGGATATGTGAACCACATGCTGCTATTTTTTGTAAGTCCTTGAAAAGTGGGCAGATGTCAGAGGATTGGAAATTTCACTCCTCTTTTCAAGGGAAGTGATAAAAATTGTCCCAGTAATTATAGGCCCATTAGACTTACATCAGTTGTGGGAAAAGGTTACTGCTTATGTAGATGAGGGTAAGGGTGTAGATTTGGTGTATCTGGATTTTCAAAATGCATTTGACAAGGTGCCACATAAAAGGCTTGTAAAAAAATTATCTCTATAGGTGTGTGGGATAAGTTAGCAAATTGGATAGAAGAATGGCTAGATGGAAAAAAGCAGAGGGTTTTTATAAATGAAGTTCAGTCAACTGGATTACTGTTACAAGTGGGGTACCTCAGGGCTCAGTCTTAGGACCTTTGCTTCTTTTTTTTTTATTTACATCCATGACATAGGTGAAGGAATGGTCAATGAATTACTTAAATTTGCTGATGATATTAAATATTGTTATACAGGTTTCTATCATTGAATATTTGTTTTTTATTTGATATAAGTAATCCTAATTGGAGTCCACTTAAGAAAAAGAAAGTATTTATTATACAAAACGTTTTACAGCATATACAGTTTCATGAAATAAGAATAACCAAGTGATTGGCCCAATTCACAAATCATGCTAAACAGTCACTTATTAATCTTCTTCTCGTATCTGTGGCAGAAACTCAACAGAAATGTACAGCAATGAACTGAGTAACTCAGTAATCAACTGACTGATTTGCTTTCTAACTAACTGATTGATTAATTTAACTTGTCAACTCAACAACTCTACTGTTTTCATACATTATTCATTTTTCCTCAAGTCTGTACAAAATTTGAAACTTCACATGGGTGTGATGTCAAATTCTTGATAATCAGGAATCTTCTATATGCCACAACATCATTATGTCATGCTAAAACTTCCGGTATACAATACAAAAAGTTTAAAGTCTTAAAATTTTAGTTTCAACAATATTTAAGGATTTTGACATGTTTAAATGTTTTAATGATATTCTGCTTGTTACAGCTTTGTTTAATGAGTGGTGAAATAATACAGATATCTCCATCCATGAGCTTAATTTTTGAAGTAATGGATCTTTCACAGGCATCTGTAAGTAATTAAAACTTCTCATTTGAGGTGATTTTGTATATTTTAAGGATGTCTTTTGGTTTTAAAAAGTTGTATTTTAAATTTTAAAAAGAGATTGATTGCTTTAAAAAGTTTATCAAAACAGTAAACATTTGTTCAGGCTAATTTATTTTTGAATATTTTTCATGTTGTTACATATGCTTAATGAAAATCACATGATGAAATATAATACAGTTACTTAACAATGGAAATATTTGAAACTTAGTTCTTTATGTATAGTATCATGGTACGAAATAAGTCAAATGTTTTGAATTTTGTGAACTTTGAAACTTAAAGATTGTTACTTAGGAAACTTCAACAAGTAGTACACATTGATCATATTTTTTTTACAAAATTATTGCTAAGTTGTGTGTGCATCATTTTTACATTTATAATAATAATATTAAAGAAATTTGTAAAATAATATATTTATTGAAATCATAAGTGATATGAATATTGTTTTTCCACAACTGTGATTTTCATGATGGTAAAATAATTTTTCAATATAACATACTGCATTTATTGAAAAGTGGTTGGATTTTTCTTGAAGGTTTTGTAATTATCGTGATATTACAGGAATATTTAATATTAAAATTATATTTTGCAAGAATTATTTTCTTGTAAGGTTTGAATGATTTTAATAATAAATTAGATTGGTTCTTCAAAGGAAATTAAGATTTATTTAGTATATTTTCTCATTAGCCTGCAACTGTAAGTCGTTGTGGAATGATCTACTTTGAACCATTTTTGCTTGGCTGGAAGCCACTCATGGAGACCTGGATTTTCCAACAATCTGAAAACTGGTCTGCAGGGCAAGAAGACCTTTTACGAGCCATGTGTCTGTGGCTCATCCCTTCATGTCTTACCTTTCTCAAGGAAAACTGCAAGGTTAAATATTGTACATATATTGTTTCCTAACCCTTTTTACTGTGTATTGAAAAGCTTTAGGATTTCTTCATACACAGTTTTTATGTTTCATAAAAAAAAACATAATCATTTTTAAAACACTCTAAAAGCTGCTATAGGATTATTTTATATTATATTGACTGGACTAAAGTAGTAAAGTTTAGATGATATTTATGATGATAAATTTAGATTTAAAAATAACTATATATCTACATTGTATTTGTTATGAAAAATGTACTAGCACATTCACTAATTAGGGTTAAGAAGTTTTATGTCAGAATTTGTTACCAACTAATATTTTTTTCTATTATTTCAAATGCTTGGGTTTTTGTAGTTTCTGTGAAATACATATATGTTTGTGTACTTGTGTGTGTTTGTACATATACGAATTAGAAGTTTCATGAAATCATGTTCTGGAGGGACAAAAGAAAGCTGAAGTTCTAACGATATAGAAAAAAGTAATCTTTGAATATTAGCAGTTTCTTACTTTCTAATTTATTCTTGCTATCTACCATTTTTATAGAACACAAAAATCTTAACTATTTAGAATCACATAGACTTAAAAGGTGAAAAAATGTAATACAAAGCTACTGGTATCATGGGTGAAGATTTGGACCAATTAATTACTTCTCACTATAGATGTGACCAACAATTTTCATAATTCATGGTAATAAGCTGTTTTTAAATGCATGAAAGATTTTACAAAAGGTAAAATTAATTGTTTCTTGTCTATTATGTGAAGTTAAATTTTCAGTAGTCAGAAAGTTATCATAATTTATCTTACTGTAATATGTGGAGTAATATTTTCATAATAACTTGCCATACTTTAATAAAGCACATTAAGTTTGTTTTAAATTTGAAAGTAAAATTAAGTAAATGTTTGGAGATTAACTTTTCAAGCAAGCAAATTATTTTTGGTACATAATGTTTTTATGAAAAATTAAACTAGTTTTGTTCATAAAACCAATTTAAAACAATTTCAACAAATGACAGAGGTACATTTACTGTGAAAATGGTTGGCCCAGAATTCTGAAAGTAAAATAAAGAACATGTATATATTTTATTGAAATAGTATTATTCAAATAATTAAATTTATAATTGATTGAAACATGTTGCTTGAAATGGAAAACAAGTTTGTAACAATTTTTACGGTCTTATGTTTTGTCTGTTAGTGGTAAAAGGCAAATGATCTATATTTTTTAGTAAGATTATCATTTATTTGGGGTTTCAACTAGTTAAAACCTTTTCAATAGTTTTATCTAAACAATGTGTACATAACTATTATCTTAGTATTTTATCAAGTGTTTAAATTTTGGTTTAATATAAAGTATTAATATTTAATGGTGTTCATTTTAGAAGTATAATTTTTATTTTATGTACATGTTGCGTCATCGAGATCACGTGACTATTCTCACGCCCTCTACTTTCTAGAACTATCCTGTACTTTGGCGAATGCTCTAGAATTTACTAGATATATAGGGTAGTCTGGTATATAAAAGAGGGTGACAACGTGACGGGAAGGTAATGTGTGTGTAGATAGTGAGTAATTGAACTGCAGTCAGAAGTATTGTTGACGTTCGTTGATATAGCGTTTGTTATAGAGCGATTGTTGAAAATAAGTGTATCGTAAAGTAGTATTCGGAAAGAATAAACCAGTTTTATTAAGTGAGGACTTGTGTCGCTAAAGTTTCGTCGGAACGAAGTTACGGAAAGTTAATTAACAAACGGAGAAGTAACATACAAAATTGTATAAATTCTAAGAGCTTTTTTATTAATAAGTAATATTTCTTGTTGTATGACTGAAGCATATTTTGGATAATACTCTTTCATATATCTCACTGTGTAAATCTTTTGATAGGTATATAGTGCAGAAGGGCTTTCAGAAACTCTAGAATACCATGTATGCATGATATTGAATAATTGGTTATGATTTCAGTTGAAATACAAACATTCTAAATAATATTAAGTTACACATAGATGTATAAATTCTCTTTTCACTATAAATGTTTGGGTATGGCCTGATAGTTAGTCTGTAGGACTGTAAAGCTGAGGGTTCATACCTCTCACCTTAATCCATCAAAATTGCATTTTGCACTTTGGAGCCATGGATGCATTATAATAGGAATAGTCAAATCTGACTAATCAATTAGAGTACCCAAGAGTTGATGGTAGGTGCTATTGATGAGCTTCTTTCTCTCCAGTCTATCAGCTCAAAATTAGGGATGGCTGAATATTAGAAATAAACAAATACTATAAAATGTAATGACATTTTTCAACATATTCAAGCTATTCGGCCAACCAAATATGAATCTCAAAATTTTACACAAGCATCATTTGGTTCTTTTCAGTATTTAGATGTGATAATCACATTTCATAATTATTTTTAGTCTCTAAAGTTAATGAAATATACAGAGGCTAAAATTTTGTAAATCATAACATATAATTTTTAAGATGATAACTCATTTCTCCATACATAAATATTATTTGCCTCGTGTGTCCACTTATGATATTTGCCTGCCACTAGCCTTGAAGTAATTTCCACCTAAATGCACATCTTTAATGGGTCCTGCACTGGTACATAATGATGTCATTGTGTTCAAAAGCCCTCCATCAATAGAAGGGTGAAATAAACTCCATGTGCAGTAATTCTTCCTATGCACTTGCACTTGTGATAATATCATTCTTTTCCTTGGCATTATACGAAACAAACATGTTCAAATTTTGTCTGGCTTCAGTTTGATAAGATTTGCATTTGTTAATGATACTTTGATTTTTGTTTCCTTCAACTTCTGTGTGAAAAGCTTTAATTTCTGTCATGAATTATCAAGTAATGGTAGCTTCTATTTACTTTTGTGTGAGTTATGATGTTACACACACTGGCTTTATTTTTACTGTGGCTTCTGGAGGCTCTTTGACTGTTGGAGACATTTCAGCCTTTGTTCAGCAGTTATGGAATAACACATGCTTACTTTGCCTCCTACTCCTGTCCTGTCAGTTGATGCTCCTTCTCCTCTATTGGGAATGGCCTATTGAACTATGAATTTAACCTGATTTGCTTTACATAGTGCCTTACCATTAGAATTATGACCTTACCCTTCCAATTTCTTTTTGATTTTCATTCTCCATTATGTTCCTTTCCTTATCTTTCACCTGTGTCCTTTATTATTTCTTGTTCTTCACTCTATGAACTCAGTTCATGGGGTTTACCTTTTTTTCATCCTTGATTGTTATTAGAGTTTATGCTGTTTTCTTTCAGTAACAGCTCTTCTCTCATACCCAAATGCTTCATTCTCCTTGCATTTGTGATTCTTTTGTCTTGACTTTTAGACATTCTTCCTTTAATTTCTATATACTCTGTCTTTGATATCTATTTGACCTACTTGAGGATTATGCCCCATGCCTTCTATTTTGCTCGCTGGTTCATCATTTTTTGTCATTTTCTCATCACCCTCCAATATTCCCTCCTCCTTTGTCTGAGACACTTCTTTGTGCTCCATAGTGGTTTTCTGTAGAAGTTTGTTTCATTTTATTTGCCACTTTATCCTGTTACACTTCTTCTACTCTATCCCTCCTTACTTGTTTCCCTGCTGTTGGGACATGTTGGGTCGAGATGTGTTATTTTTAACTGTATATCTTTCTTCTCGTTTATGTCATCTTTGTCAGGATCTCTTTCTTCACCTGGATGTCTTTAGGAGTGTTTATTTTTCACTAGAGACCTGGACTGAAGTCTTACAAGTTCAGTCCTCATTCAGTCCTTTCTAGGTTTTTTTTTCTTCTTTCTTGACTTTGCCCTGTGACTTTTGTTCCTCATCTGGATCAGTCTACCCTTAACCTTCCCATTCCAGGTTCCAGTCCTTTCTCTTTTTCTCATCCCCCACTACCCGATGTCTGGTCCATCACTCTTTTTGTCAGTAATTATCCTGTCATGTCCAGCCCTTTGCATACCCACCTCTTCCTGTTTGCCTGCAAATAGTCTCATTTTCTACCAACAGTCATTTTTCATTTTCTCCCCCAAAGTCTCTCCTTGCCTCTTTTCTCTTTGCTCCTATTCCCATTTCTCATCCCTCTTACCCCATCTATGGTCTTTTTTACTTCATTCAGAATGAGGGGTTCTTCCACTTTTGGGGACCCTGGCTTTCCTGAAGCCCCTCATTCCTTTGTGGTGCACACATGCACCTCTCCCAGTGGTCCTTGGGATCCAAGAGATTCTTTTTCAAGATCCATTGTCCTTATTTGTGAACCTACCCTCTTCTCTCCTTGAGAAATTGTCATGAAGACTGAATCATACCCATACTACTTTCAGCATTCCCTTACCAACTAATAAGCTTGATCTTTCTCTTCATTAATGCTTCCCTCTTGGATTGAGGCACATCTTTGGATGATGACATGACTTCTGGTAAGATGGGCTTTCACTCCACCTCGATTTGCTTGAACTCCTCACTGCTCTTTGGGAATGTTCCCATTTCCTGCCTCTGCATATACTACCAAGGAAGTACGCACTCCAGAACTTTTGCTTTTGGATATTGGGCCTACTCATCTTGGCTCATTCATATCGGGTTTGTCCTGTTGTCTGTCATTTGCCTGGAGCTGTGTACCTTTTGATGGACCACCTCTCTTGTTCAGTCTGCATTCAACTCATGGAGTGGTTTCTTCACCCCAGGTCTTTTGTTCGGTTTACTCTCAGTTGGGTACACTCCTCTTAGACACCTTAGTTCCAATATTCCTCTCTTCTGGTCCCCTGTTTCTCATCCTTCAGCTCTCAGCCAAGACTCACTTTTTCTATATGTATATTCTCCTCTTCAATTCCTCCCTTAGGTCCTCAACTTGATAACTTGATGCTCAATGCTCCTTCAGGATTCCTACTGTGGCACCTCTTTGGCTGCCTCAGCCTTGGTTTCCTCTGCTTCTTGACTTGGCATCCAGACCCCCCCTCTTCATGTACCCAGTATTTACTCACTTTTACTTCAACTTTTCATATCCTTTTTTGTCAAGAGATGTTATCCTTGCATTTTCATGTATGGGATTTGTTCATGTCATTTGGGCTGAACTCTCCTATCATTTAACCTTCTTTTTGTCATGTTCCTTTCACTCTTCTACTTTGTTTGATATCAAAAACAGTGGTGATCTTTCATTGTTGATCCATCTGCCATTCCTTTCCTCCCAGCCATTCTACTGTTCTCCACTTTTCTGTCTTTTTTTTTTTTTATTGGCTCTTCAACCATGGTTTGTCATTCTATACCATTGCTGGTTGTCAGGTGGCATTGTTCTCTGCACTTCCCCTTCAAGGTACCACAGGGTGTTTTCTTCCCCTGTCCTTTACAATCTCTTCCATACCTTCCTTCTTTACTATCCTCCTTGCCAAACTCCCATGAGTGCCTGGATCATTAATGTGGTTTCACATGCTATTATGCATGCCCCATGTGAGCCATTGGCTTCTTGCTCTTTCTATCACTTTTCTCTCACATTTTATTTCCTCCCTCTTCTTGCCTGTTTTCTATGCTACTGATGTCTCTCACACTCCTTTCCACCACATTTATATACTCCTTTTCAAACTTCTGTAGTTTGGAGAGTTAATAATCCTTCTCCCCAGCTTCTCTTCCTTCTTTCTTTCACCTTTATGATCATTCAGACCCATATCAACTCTTGTGTTCTGTCTGAGCTGTACAGTGCTGCTTATCATGGAATTTTTCCTTCCATGGTCCTTGCTATAATCTCTTCCTACCCTGGGAACCCTCTTCTTCTACCTTTAATGGATAGGTCTGTTGACTTCTTAAGTTGATATAATTGTCTTTGGATGTTCATAGGCAATTTCACAGTTTTTTGCTTTCTTTTCATGACCTTTCTCATTCTCTTGCTTCTCATCTTTGTTGGCTCTAGGATGAGATCATCCAGGCAAGTATGTGGTTGACTTCCCATATGTTCATCACTTTTCTTGTTACTGTCTGGCTGTTTTCTCTCATGCAGGATTTTGACTTTCATCAGTAACCATACTTCAATATACCCACTATTTTTGAAATAGGTATGTATGTTTCCCTTTTCATTTTTCTCATTTTCCATTGAAAGGATCCATCAGATGGCTGGCTTTGCCTCCCAGAGTATGCTTACTTCCCAAAACACTCATTGAGCCAGGATAACAGAAAGCTTTCAAACCATCCACCCTGGCTCTACTAGTGAACATTGTGAGATGGGATGTTCTGCAAGACCATTTCAGGTATCATCCTGGTATACAAATTTATGCATTTGTATAATCCAGACTGTATCAGTTCCTTGAACTATCATGGAAAATGCCAACACCTGGAAGTGACTGCCTGATTGCACTTGCTGGGTTTTACAAATAGAGACTTGTGATCACTCATTGTACCATCTCCAATAAAAGACCTTTCTGTATGGTGGTCTAAAGGGGATCTCGGCACTTCACTGGGTCTACCCAATGCAAATTCTCCTCCCCTTTTTCGAGTGGAGTGGGGGAGACCCTTGCTATTTACCAGTTCCCAGCTACTAGGGTGGGAACCATGGAAAATCCTAACCAGTTGGGCTAAGAACAATAC
>NW_013666604.1:153094-172373 GCF_000517525.1 Limulus polyphemus | reverse complement strand
AGTGAGAAGTGAGGCAGTGGTGACACTTTCAGTGTTCTATGGCTCACCCCATACAAACTTGACAAATAACTAATGTGTCCTTCTCCTGCTTGGGGGGGGGGGTCATATTCTTCCCATCCCTGTGTTACTTGGGGCTCATTTGCCCCTCCCCCTTACATTCCAGGCAAAGAGTATACCCTGGTCAAGATGAGATGAGGTCTCTCATGGTTATGCCCCTGCCATCGGGTATGTCACTCTCCACGGGCTTCCCTTTTGGTGTTTTCTGAAGAGAGTTCATCTAAGTTTTAAATATTTTACACTGACACCTCCACCATTTCAATGTGGAATTGTAGCATTTCTGTGTATGTAGAGGTGAGTGATAATATCAGAAGTTACCATTTCCCTCCACACACATTCCCATCCATACTCCCAACTACCAATACACATTTTTTTCTTGCCTACTCAGAGAATGATATTATCACAAGTGCAAGTTCATAGGGGGAAATTGCTGTGCATTGAGGTTGTGTCATCCTTCTATGGGTGGAGGACTTTTGTCACATGATGACATCATCATACACCAGGTAGATGACATTAAACACATGAATTTAAGTAGGAGTTACCTCAATGCTAATAGCATGTAAATCTCATAGGCAGATATGTGAGGAAGATAGCATTTCTATGTACAGAGGTGAGTATCTATTGAAAATACACTTTCAGATTAAGAAAATGTTAACTTTCATAGCTAAGCATACTTTTGTACAGAAGAATATAATTTCTTAGCTATCTAGGTTTGCAAGCTTATTCTTGGAACTTATAAATTTTATAATTAGTATAATAACTATGTAATAACTTGTTCTCATATTAGTTTAAAAGAAAATAAATATTATTTTTTTATACACACTTTCTGTGCCAGAAATGATGTACTTCTTTCAAAGTTGAAAGTAAAACTTCAGTTTATTTCTTTATTCCTTAATGAAACTAAAAATATTTTAGAACCTTTTTCATTTGTCTTCTTTTATAAGTAGTTAAAACCTAGTGCTGTAAGAGTGTATGTCTAGATGTGACAAAGCAACATAAAACACTAAAGTGAATTCAGTTTTAATATGGATTTATATTTGAAATGACACTTTTAAATCCACCAAGAACGATGTATGTGATGACAAAGTCACACATAATACTAAAGTGAACTGTAGTATTCTGTTTTGGTATGTCTTGATATTATACAGGACACTTTGCAATCCACTATGGACAATGTATGTGTTTTAGCATATTTTGGTTTGATATTTGTCAAGGTTGTGTAATGTATATGGTCGAAAATTCACCTATTATATGCTAAACTTACAATGTTTTAGTTATCTTTTGTTTTTAAAAAGGTGAGTGATTGGCAGGAAGGAACTGCAGCTCCAGTTCTTATAAAGGTAAAATACTACCAACTTGCAGAAAACATCTTTCATTGATTCTTTTTATTTTCAGTTTGGTTCTTCACTCCCATTAGAATTTTACTGCTGTGGTACTCTTGTTATTGTTTCAATGGTGACTGAAATTTCAAAATGGAGTGGTTACATTAAACACCACCTGTGCACTAGAAATGGAAGACCCTTAATTCTATTATTAGAAACTTAATATGCTCGCTATATAAAACATTTAAATAATAAAATATCTTATAATGGTGTTTATAAAATTTAGGAATTTTGATAATTTCCATTATTTATGAGAATTTGAATATTTGCTAAAGTTCTTTATCTTACTTTCAGGATAACAAAATCTATCATTTTAGAGATTTGTTGGTTTCAGATATTCATAACTTATTTGTAGTCCCAGTTTTTTGTAATATTTATTATACTTATTTACAAATTTTCACCAACTGTAGGAGCTTGTTGAAACCAGCAGTAGCTGTTTAGCACACTCTCTAATGAGAATGGTTTCCATAATGATGAGTGAGGCTTGTCCAAAAAACACTTCATCCACTGAATTGCGATATATACGCAGCTGGTTGGTGGGAGTATTCATCTTCTCGACTATCTGGTCTATTGGAGGAACCTGTGATGCGACTGGTCGTGAAAAATTTAGTCTATTTTTAAGAGAGCTATTATCAGGAGTGGTTAAAAATTGGCCAATTCCTCATGTAGTTGGCAAAATTGATTGCCCTTTACCTGGTGATGGTCAAGTCTATGACTACGTTTTTGAGGTAAACTCTGTAAATGAAATAATTAAATGTTGTTTTTTTTAATGTCAAACGAAAAATATAGGAGACACAAAAACACTGCATTTTAGTACAGATAAATAAGTTGTGCATTATTAGAAATTTTCGAATAATAAATGTCCACTGTTACATAAAATGGAACTTATATTCAATAATTGATGCCTTGTCAGTTCATTTACTTTAGGTCATTGCATTCTAAATAAAATACTAGTTCTGGTCTCTGCTAGCATCAATATTAAGAGAAATCTAATATGTAAAAAAAAAGTCAATATGTAGAAAGGTGGATGAATATAACCTGTTAAGTAGCAAAACTAATCAACTACGAAACTAAAAAAAAGCAAAACAGATTACTTGACTGTAAAAAACAAAGAAAATATGAAATGCTAACTTGTAAGGATTATACCAAAAAAATAAAACTTATTGGTGCAGGATATAGTAGAAAATCTTGAAACTAGTTTGGCCAGGACTAATGCAATTGGCAGCATTTAAAATATAATAGAAAATAAAACACTGTTGCAGGCTGTATTTTTGATATTGTTGTAATGCTCTTTTATTTGACTGGTTCTTAAAAATTACTTGTTGAATATAAGACCAAGTCCAGTCACACCATGATAAATTAGTTTATTCCTTTTTACAGGTTACTACTACTTGTACACAGTTGTACTTGTAGGTCTAAATTCATAAGTAACGTTTTCACTTTCTAATTCAACAAAGATTTACTCACTAGGATTAGTGTACAAGTAAATTTACTTGTATAATTTCAGAGTTAATCAATGAAGTGACTGAATATGTGTGATAATTAAAACTATCCGAATACTCTACTGACTGATTGGTACTCTAACAACTGAAAACTGACTGGTTCATTACTAACTGCTTACTTTTATTTATAAATTGTGTGCCCATCTATATATCTTAGTCAAATATATTAGATCTTAACCTCATGCACCCTCTAGCTAATGTCTAAATTAAAATTAAATAGTTTGTTTTTCTTGTGGTGGGATTGTACAGTTATACCATGTCACCTTGGTGTAATCCAGTCTTATCAGGATCAACATCAGAGCAACTTCTCATCTTATTGCTACCTGATCCAAGTGTTTCCTGGGTTAAGTCATGTATGACATTGATGGTGTTCCTTAATCTCTTTATTTCTTCTGTGTAAGACTTTTCTAAGTGACTGTCCTCTGGATACAAGTACAGAATACCCAATGTCACTTTAGGTTCTCTACCAAACATAAGTGATGGTGTGTTGCCTTTATCTTCATGTACTGCTGTACAAGAAGTTACTGGTTAGTAACAGAAAAAATTCTGATCCCACATTTTCTGATGTTCATCCACAAATGGCTAATTGCTTTAACATTATGCAGTTGTATTTCTCTACCATGCCATAAGAAGATGGATGAAGGGTTGTTGTACTAATCTTTTTTATTACAAAAGTCTGACACATTTCCACAAACAAGGGTGGCTCAAATTTCCAATACAGTATATTACCTTCGCTCATTTGTATATCTGTTCTTGTTTAGTGTTGCCCTCTATATGCAAACATTTTTTCACATGGCACAAGCCTTGAACTCCCATGTACCTTACGATCAATGTGGTTCAACTGTGTCTTCCATATAAATCATCATGTGACACACACCCCTAATGCAGGTGAATTCGTCTATTCAATTTTACTGAACTATCACTTCTTGTTATGTAGTGAATGAGTGCAGACGTTTTTCAATTGTGCTCTTTTCACGTGTTAATTTTTTTTTTTTTTTTGTCAAAGTAGTGATTTATTTGATTTATTCATTTACTACAGTTAGTTTTTTGTAGTGGTTTGCCCCAAAACTTACCTTTTTTTATTGATTTTTTTTCTCATTTTCGACTTCATCACAGTTTAAGACAAATTCTGAAATTTGTGTTTTATAACTTCTGATATTTTTACCACTATTTGAGTTCCATTACACAGGCTTCAAGTTTGAGGGTTTTTTGGCTACCATTCATACGAAGATTGATCACTATATGTGTTGTCCTTCTTCTCCCTAAAATGTATGGGTTGTTCCTGCATCGTCTGAACCTGTTCATGATGATGATGATTTTTACAGCCATTTTCCTCCTTCTAACTGTGTGATTTCCCATGCTTCTCCTATGGAATCTACTAGGCCTAACTCTGCCTTTTTTGGATATGCTTTCTCAGGTATGTTCCATTTTCTCGTTTTCACCAATTTATTATGATACTTGTTAAATGACACTCATCTTTAGTGTACCTTGTTTTCTCTTCTTCCCCTGATATCAGGATTTCATGCTGAGCATTTCATTTCTCAGTTGAAGCCTGATGTTAGCATGCCTCGTCCTCCCTGGGCTTATTATCATTATACTTTGGCTTATCAGCAGGCTAATCAGCCCTTTCTCAACTCCCAGCAGTCACTTTTGCCAGTGTGTGGGGGGCTGTCTCTGAAATTCCCATCCATTTCTCTCATACCCAGTTTCTTGCCTTCATCTTACCCTTACAGCTGTCCTACAGTACTTGTCCAACACATACCTCCTTTCTAAGACACTCCAGCGGTCCCCTGAAGATTTGGAGGGATACCCTTTCCCTCTTTGTCTTCATGTTGGTGCAATTGTTCTCTTCAGCTCTCTCCCTTTTCACCTGGTTTCGTTGCTGTTCGGATCTTAATGAGAAGGATGCTGTCTTGTCACAGATTCATCTACCTTCCATTTATCTTCGTGACTTACAGATGGATTCTTTTCTCCATCGATCTGTTTTTGGAGGTTTTCCTGAATCTTTAAAGTCACATGGGAAATTTGTGAAACCACATTCGACTCTTTAGCTTTTGGTTGCTTGTTTTTCTTATTCGGATACCATGACTTCTCCCATAATTGTTTATTGTCCTTGAACAGTTCCTACCACTAGGGCTTCAATGTCTTGATGTCACTGGAACTGGAACTGCTAATGATGGCCACCAGTTCCAGTAACTATCTGGTCTTTTTCTGTCTAGTGGGGGCACATTTGGCCGATTTTGTTCACCGGTGGCAGTATTCACTATCGATACTTGGGTGATCCAAGTTTTTTCAGAGACTTTTCATCCCCCCCCCCACCACACACACTATGTCTCCTGTACTAATTTCATTCCCATTAACTCAGGATCCCGCTACCAATCTGTGTCTATCTGAGGCTGTGCAGACCCTTATATCAAAGAGATTTTTCAAATCTGTCAGACACCCTTCTCTCGGTTTTTACTCCAGGCTTTTTGTTGCCCCCAAAATAAATCGGGCTACTAATAATGGCTGGAGACGGCTTGAACGCTGTCTCCAGCCATTATTAGTCTCAAAGTGAGTTCCTCGTCATCGAATTTGAAATCAGGGTACTGGCATCCTGTGATCCATGTGTCCTACCTCAACCAATTTATGGATCTTCCCTGATTTACCATGGAGTCATTTATCTCACTGAGGTTTGCTTTTTCTTCAAGTCTGTAAATTACCATGGTAGTTTTCTCGATTGCTTATCTCCATATTCCTATTTCTCATCAGTTCAGACACTATCTTCGGTTTGTCCACTAAGGGGTTATATATCAGTTTCACACCTAGCCTTTTGGGCTTGATTCAGCACCATATGTATTTTATCGGGTGATCAAGGCCTTTGCCCAACTTATGCATGCTTCAAGGTTGCATTTACACAACTACAAGGACGACTGGCTCCTGTTAGCTCATTGTGAACTGGAGTCTTCTCAGTACACACACACTTGCTTTTGATAGTAAAAGCTCATGTTGGTTGGATTCTCAAGTTATAGAAGCCTTTCCTTTTGCCTACACACTATTTTATCCATTTGGGTTTATTTTTAAACACCCACCTATTGGAATCTCCATAGCCATTGGATTCTTGCTTGGGATCCCTTAGCCTCCCAATTCACCTTTCATCCTTCCCTTACAGACAATCTGCATTGGTGGTTGAACAAAGACAACACAATGAAAGGAGTATCACTTCTTCCGCTTCATCTGGATTTGCATCTGCTCACAGATGCTTCTCTCCAAGGTTAGGGAGCATGGGCTCATCACAGGAGGCTTCTGTATAATGGTCTCAGATCAAAATGTCTTACCATATCAACATCTAGTAACTTCTGGTGGTATGAAATGCTTTGATTCATTTTTTTCCTCTAGTACTGAACTGACACATAACACATTATACTCCATTCTGACTCTTCCACCATTGTGGCCTAAGGGAGCATTCATTTCTGTTCTCTTTATGGGGAAACATTAGAACTTCTTTATTGGGCCCACATGCTGCAGATAAGTCTCATATGTTATGTTCTGGGTGCATTTCACTTTGTGGAAGATTGTTTTTCAAGACCCGACAAGCTTTACACCACAGAGTGGTCTCTTCATCCTCAGATTTTTAGGTGGCTATACAATAGGTAAAGTACTCCTCATCTGGATACTTTTGCCAATTTACTCAAACACCGAATTACATCATTTTTGGTCTCTGATTCCTTATCTTCAGGCCCTGGCAGTAAATGTTCTCTGTCAGGACTAGACCAACCAGTACCTTTTGTGTTCCTTATGGTTTCGTAGGCCTCCTCATCATGCGGTGTGTTCTGGATTGTGATGTCAATATGGTACTTCACTTCCTACCAATCCCTCCATTTGAACCTTTGTTCTCATGTTCATGTTTCACCTATCCATTCACTTATTCCTACTCCTTTTAGTCTGTGAGTGTTCTTTGGTCTGATATATTTGCCATTGATGTTTCACTTTTTTTTTTCTATTCCACATACATTCTCTTTTATCCGGATTTATCTTTCCTACCCAAAACTTCGGTGGCTCATGAGTGACATTCTTTATTCTCACCAATTGCACTTCCATCCATTTCCTACCTTTTTTCCCGGGTCTGATCCAGAAAGACTTCTATGTCTAGTATATGCTCTTCCTTTTTACATGCCTACACAACTTCCTTTAGTGGTTCCCATTCCCACCTTTTCATTTTCTGACACCATTCATCTGTACATGACCTTTCTCCTTCTACCCTTCCAACTTGGGTTCATTACCTGAATCAATTGGTCTATTCTTCCCTGTCTCTTTCTTCCTGAATTCTCTTCCAGGTGTTGTCATATCAGATCAGGCTCCTTATTTTTTTTTCCTGGCATTTCGCCTCCATCGTCCATTGGAGGAAATTATTCAGTCAGACATGTGGATTCTACCTCATATGTTCATCATTTTAGTGCATAGAAAGCCTTTACATTCAAATTTTTCTCTGATTGAAATGATAAAAATTATTAGGTTTATAATTTTGGAACTGAGGTATTCAGACAGCTGGCTATTTTTTATATATAGAAGAGTCAGTCACAGTTGCATACTTTTTCACAGCTATGACGTCTACAGCACCATATCTGAAAGTTTGCACTAATTCAACTAATAACAAGTATTAGGCTTGTGATTAACAAACTGAGGTATACAAGTAGTTGAATGCTTTTTTGATAGATACTTGAGTCAAAATTATGTACTTATTCATGGTCCTGAAAGTTTGAAAAAACATAATTAAATAAAAATGTGAAGTTTGCTTTTATTGTGTATTTATTAATTCTACCCATGTTATGGGCCTCAAAAAATGCACTACAACAGTAATTTACTAGGTTTTTATATTTTTACCCTAAAGGAGAGAAATAATGAACACATAAAACTAAAAGAGAATAACTTAAAATAGAAGATTGAATTCTAGAGAGATATGGAATGGTTTGCTCTGAAAGAGTAACTAAGTTTCTTAGCTCTGAGAAAATACATTGTTAAGAATAAATACTTTACCAACAGAAAATATTTTCTGAAAAGTTCTACATGAGAAATTGTAGGTATCAGTTTTAACCACTTGGTTTACAATGACCATACTCCTAATGTGACAGTTTACAGAAGTAATAGCCACAACTGATTACTTAATTGGTGAACCAGTACAGTGTTTTCAAGGACACCACATTAAAAGTTTCTTTATTATTCAAATTAAATTGCCATAATTGAAAAATATCTTGGTTCCCATAGTTATTGATAATTACAAGTAAATAAAAGCAGATAAGAATTTGTTAAATTAAAGACAAATTAATGAAGTGTTTAATCAAAAGGCATTTTTGTTAGATTTTGAACCATCTAAACAAATTTGTTTTATCTTTTATGTTTTTGTCCTGGACATGTAAGCATTTTACCTAGATTCTCTTACACACAAGTTGTTTCAACCTGTAATATAGGTTTAATTGTATTTATCGTTTTACATGTAGGTATTTGTTTAGGTGTATCAAAAGTTTATTTTCCTGTCTTTTCATTTTCAGGCATTTAACCACAAAAATGTGATATTTCCTTGATTATACATTTAATGCTCTTTCTTACTGAGAGTTCAAACATATTAGAAATTATGAATTTATAGTGAAGCTTACATTAAATTCTTGTTTTTGGATTTAATTATATGCGTTCTATAAGTTTTCCTAGATACTAGTTAGAAAACTTCATACGTGCAATGTTGTTCTTTCTAATGTAGCTACCTTGTTTCATAACAGATAAAGGGAAAAGGACAGTGGCATCAGTGGAGTGATTCTGTGAAATCCCTTGATTCTGACAAAGTAAAGATAAAGGAGGTTATTGTCCCCACAGTGGACACTGTTCGATATTCCTACCTTATGGATCTCTGTATTTTACACAACAGGTCTGTATGACATTTAAGGTGCATTACCTTTTACAGCTATAGAACTCTTATTCCTAAAGTATCTTGTTGTATTTTGCACAAAGTTAAAAGAGGGCTATCTCTGCTATCAGTCCTATATTTTCAAGTAAGGAGTTATAAGGAAGGCAATGACACAACATCTCCCACTACCAACTCTTGAGTTACTCCTGTCAGACAACATTACCAGCTACTAACTCCTGAACTACTCCTGCCAGATCAAATAACTTATAATTCCCCCACTACCAACTCTTGAGCTACTCCTGTCAGACCAAATAACTTATAATTCCCCCACTACCAACTCTTGAGTTACTCCTGCCAGACCAAATGATTTATAATTCACCCACTACCAACTCTTGAGTTACTCCTATCAGACCAAATAACTAATAATTCACCCACTACCAACTTTTGAGTTACTCCTATCAGACCAAGTAACTTATAATTTGCCCACTACCAACTCCTGAACTACTCCTGCCAGATCAAATAACTAATAATTCACCCACTACCAACTCTTGAGCTACTCCTGTCAGATCAAATAACTTATAATTCACTCACAGCCTCAAAGTGTGGAGCATAGTTTTTTTGTGTGTGGCCACAGTATGTGAATCATGAAACATCAACTCCATTATCTGGCCAAAAACCACCGAGCTGAAGTTAGTCCTCTGTCTAAAATACTTATGCATTTTAGCACAACAGTTTTATGTACAGTTGGGAAAAAATTAAATTTTGCATGGCTTGAAAAACATTAATGTTTAAGAACCGAAAACTGTTTCAATAGATGATCATTCATACTTGTAACATGCGACATATTTTTTTTGTATTTACAGCTATAACTTAATTAATTCTATTTCATATATCACAACAGGTATGTATTTGGTGAAAAGATTGAGTACTATCCAGGGAAACAATTAATTAGATGTTAAGGAATTTGATCATTAGTCATCTCTGGATCACATTTCAAATTTTTTTAAAGACCAGTGAAATTTCATCCAATTGATTGAAATACAAAGAGAAAATTTTCCTTTAGTTTGGTTAATATAGATTAAAATAATAAAAGTATATCAAATAAAAATATTAAAAGAGATGATAGAATATTATTGAGATCATAATTATAAGGAAATTTAATTTCAGGCATATAGGTTGGGAAATGTTAAAGTCAACTCATGAGGAAGAAAGAAATTGCTTAGGATAGTTTTTTCACTCTTAGTCAAGGAACCTACAAGGAATAATGCTATTTGGAATCTATTGTTAACTTCTAATATAGAAATGGTTGATAGGATGGAGATTGAGGAACATTGGGTTAAAGTAATCATTGCTCAATTAAGTTCGGTGTTTTGATGCATATGGAAATAAGGAATAATAAAATTTTAGTTATAAGTTTCAAAAAAAGCTAATTTTGAAGGGATGACACAGTTAGTTTACGGGAAAACTCAATGTATTCTTGAATGATAAAAGCTGGCTTTGAGTATTTTCTTTTTAGATTTAGTTTAATGGATGGAATGGCCTAGATGAACCAAAAGGTTCCTTGTTGACCTTAAATTGTATATATATTTATAAATTCAGTATTATAGTTGAAACTAATGTAAAAATGTTTGTTTTATATGATCTTGGCCTTGGTAAATATCAGTCAGAGCTGAACATTAGTCATTTATTTACTGGGTGTTTCTCTAGTTTATACTATAAAATCTAAATATTATTATGAAGAATTAATGGTTATTAAGCAGTAATCTGCAAAGCACATTAAAATAGCAGGGTTCATTGACAAAAGAGGGCACTTTTCAAATATCATAAAGCAAGCTTTTTTTATTTGGGAGGGGGGTGTTAAAGTAGACTATGGATTGCCTCTGGCACACATATTGTAAAAACCATAGAAGCTTTTTTATTCTTATTCATTTGGTCTTATAAACATTTTATGATCTAAACTAAACAATGAATTATTGCATATTAAGTACTTAATAGTATATGAGTGTTTTTTTTTGTTGTTTTTTATTATAAAGACCTATCAGTCCTTATGTGCTATAATTTTTACACTGAAACTTTATATTTTTTCCTAATAACTCACAATAAGCAATGCGTGTAATCAGATGTATCGTTTTGTAGTTGTTAACAATTTTAATGACTGAGAAAAAAGGTCTCTTTTAAGGCATAACAGCAGGAAGGCAAGGGCTTGAGCCTACTCAGCCACCCCACTGTGCATGTTACTAAGAAATAGTTGATAAAGTAGAAAGCATTTTAGGAAAAAAAATTCAGTAACTGTATTTTCAAAGTACTGAAACAAACCTAATGAAATGATTAAATAGCTTAAAAATTGTATCAGTGATCCCAAATCTCCAGTACTTACTACAACATTAGTAATAGTTATTAATCACATAAGAATAAGTAAAATAGTAAGGGTGTATTGTTACTATTTATTTGATTGAAGTTGAGCCCCCAGTGGCTCAGCATTAAGTCTGGGGCTTTTATACCCAGTGTAGACACAGACAATAGACATTGTGCAGGTTTATGCTTAATAACAAGGGAATAAATGACTGCAGTTGTATTACCACATTTTATATAGTATGAATTTTTATAACTTAATATCTTCAGTGTGTCCCTATAGCGCAGTGGACAGCGCGTTGGATTTCTAATCCAAAGGTACCAGGTTCATTCCCCGGCAGGGATGCCACCACCACCATTGCCTGGTCCCAAGTCCAGGATGAGAAAGGAGGAGGGTTGGGCGCGGGACTAGCAACTCCGCCCCGTAAAAACCAACCTGCTAAAAAATTACTGCAACAACAACTTCCGTTGGCGAGGTGTTGTTGGGGCCCTATGCTCCAGTGGGAGTCTACAGGGATTATTATTATTATATTAAGATATTCAGTATTACAGCTGATATCAGATAACCTTTCAAGTACTAAGTAACATGATTTCCCTTATGCTTTAGACCATTGCTGCTGGTAGGACCTACAGGAACTGGCAAAAGTGTTTACGTACAGGACAAACTGCTGAATGGTCTACCACAGAATAAATTTGTACCTTCTTTTCTGACTTTTTCTGCCCAGACTACTGCAGGACAAGCTCAGGTAATCATCTGTTTGCTTTCTGCATCTTTTCTTTGATATGTTTTGCTCAAACTACTTTGAAACAGGCTCAAATTGATAATGTATTAACTGAGCTAATTTTCTTATTATTTATTAGCTAGCCATAACCAAAAATTGGAAATAAAGAAGGTTAGAGCTGACTAGTATTAAAAGTTGTTTATATTTCAAATTATGAAACCACCACATAAAGTTTATAGTTTAGTGGTTTGTCATTAGTAATTAGTAATCACACATCAATTTCATAATTCTAGTAAATGTTATAATAATATTAGTAGTTATATAAAGATTGTTTTACATTATTGGATTATGTAAATTTATAACATAACTAAATAGATTTCATAAGCTAACAAACTTTGTAAGATTTTTCTAGATATTACAGCCCAAACCATCTATCTCATAAGAGGCACTCAAAAGATGATTAATTCTATCATGATAGGGTGGGTGTATCTCACCTCAAGGGTAAATTACACCATTAACTTAAAAAGAAAGTTGTAGAAAATAAACTTGCAGTCATTCTTTCATATATTTAAAACAAATAAATTCTTTTAGCTAAAATTTATTCAATAAAAAAGGCTTATTTATTTGATTTTATACATAAAAATAAAAACTGAATTTTGATTATCGGTCAATTTCAGTATTTTCTGAACAGAAACATTAGCATTTGTAAATTTCTTGTATTTTTCTGGGTACAGTACAGCACTCATAGTGAGGAAGGTCAAAATAAAGCTAACTTGACCTTGTAACTTCTATAAAAGTGTAATTTTATGATTTTAGCTCATTCATGTATTTTATCTTCTGTTATCATGGTGTGATGTAACTGTCAATATCTCAGCTTTGAGAAGTCACAAGCTAGTGATCTAATATGTGTGGTACAGGACTTTACCATGCAATTGATCGTAAGTGGACGAAGGTCACATGCATAAAAGGTTTTGTGCATGAACCTGACTTAAGATTTTATTGTATATTTTGTATTAAAAACCAACTGGAAATGTCTTAGAAATTTACACCATACAAAAAAAAGAATACATTGAACTTTAAAAGTAATTTTATTACTTTAACATAAATAATTTAAAATATAAATGTTTAAGAATGGCGAGTTATTTAAAAATCTATATATATGTTAAATTCAGTGTAAAATAAAAAGAAGATGAAAAAAAAAACAATTACCCATTAATTTCTGTCTTTACAAAACTGAAGAAAACAAAGACATTTTTACATTTCACAAGTATGTCACTTATTATGACACTGAACTAGTTTGTAAACAAGTATGTATATTTAACAAAAGAACTGGAAGAAACTTTGACATTTACCCTGGGACAGGTAGGGGAAAAGTGAGGAGGTTAAGCTGATTTGATCATTTTGAACTTTGTCTGTTTTTTGTTTTTTTATATTTCTGTTTATTTTTAAAATTTCTGGGTTATTTGATTTTTTTATCTTGTTTTCACAGACATGTAAATTTTGTAGTTTTTTTCCATATGGAACTAATGAAAATGGTAAAGACTAAATAATCTGGAAACTTTAGAAATACTAAAACTAATCCAGACAAAGTTCTAAATGAAAAAATCAACTTAAGTTTCCCCACACTTCTCACCCTTGCCTCAAGTTACTTCTTGTTCTTTACGTACACACACACACACACACACACACACACATATATATATATCTACCTATTTACAAGCTAATTCAGTCTGTATTTAATGATGCCTGTACTGGAAAAAATAGTAAGTGAAATATTTGTGAAATGTGCTGTTGTCTTATTTTTTCCTTAGTTCTATAATTGTGAAGTTTCACCAATGGTTTCAAGTATTAATTATACTTCTGTCTTTGTTTATTGTACAGGATATTATCATGTCAAAATTGGAAAAGCGAAAGAAAGGTGTATATGGACCTTCTTTAGGAAAACGTTTTGTAATTTTTGTGGATGATCTGAATATGCCAGCAATGGAATTGTATGGGGCTCAACCTCCAATTGAACTTCTACGACAGTATTTTGATCACAACTATTGGTAATATTTGAGTATCACACTGTATAGAATAATTTGTGATTAAAGAACATAAGAAAAGTCATTTAAAAATATATATATACTTTTCAACTTTAAAATTAGAAGGTTCTCCTATATGTTAGTAAACTCCCCAATAGAACCAAATGTTGTTGCGAGCTTTAATTGAATTTCGTTTTGATTCTATTGTGATTTGAACATACTCTAGTTGTTATTTTATTACGAATTACAACTTTTACAGTGAGGAAGAATATTTTTAAAACATCCAACATTTTGTTCAATAGTGCAATCATTCCCATGTATACAAGTTTCAATTGTAAATAAGGTTTTCATATTTAAATCAGCATTCAACAATTAAAAATATATTTAAATTTAAATACATTATTAGATTTTAACTGTTGATTTAAATACTAAAACCTTCTTTACTGTTAAAACTTGTGTGTTTGAGAATGATCACATCAATGATTGAAATGTCATTCTTGTTTTAAAAATATTCTTCTTTACTGCAAAAGCTATAATTCATAATAAAATAATACTTATAATCATAAAGTAAACTCAAAACTGTTAATACTTCCAATATGATACTTCCTTCTTCTCACAAGATGAGTTTTCCCATTTTGTACTGCTCAATATATGAGAACTTTTTTTTTATAATGCATGCCATAAGCCTCCCAACATGCGTCATCTCTCCACCAACAGGAAAGTAGTACTATCATGTGATGTAAGTGGCTCCCTCTATGTTCCACTATGGAACTATCACTTCTCGTTTGGCAGTACTAGAGTGAAGACGTCTCTCTTTTAAAATTCATTACTCTAGAAGTGGTTTAACTTTATTTAACTTCATTTCATTTTAATTTGATAGCTTTTGATTTACCTGTCTTTGCCGCAACTTATTGGGTATCAAGCATGAATTCTTAAGTCAACATTACTACTTCGCCTTTGTCTGCTGCCATACTTCAGGGTGCAGGCGACCCGTCAGAGGATTTATCGGCCTTTATTCACAGGGAGATGGAGTGTTATATGGGACAACCTTTTCTCCTGTTGCCCTTCTTCCTCCTGAGCCTGGCCGGGCTGATGAGGATATTGATTGTTTGTCCTCCCCCCAGAGTTCACCAGTGTCTTCCCAGACCCTACCTGAGGATTCTCTTCAGCCCTCGTCGGTTTTCTCCAATTTTATATCTCAAGTATGTGATATTTTGTCTCTTGCCCCTATTCTTATGACCCACGCTCTTCCTTATAGCATGAATCTATCTCTCAACCTTATCTCTCCCCTGATATTCGGGTTCACACTGAGCATTTACCATCCAGTTGGGTGATGGCATTAGTTTGTCTTATCCCCCACACTCACTTATCATTGGGTGGGTTCTCTATATCTAAACCAACAATTGTTCGATTCAGTTTTGCCTATTCTCCTGTTCAACTTACCCATGCCAGTATTCCCACCTTTGTCTCCTTGATCCATTTCCTGTCTGAGGTTCTTCACAGGAACCCTGAGGGGTTTTCTAGGGACATCTTCTCACTTTCACATTAGCCTACCTGTCGTCTTTGACTCTGACCTTAGAAACGTGGTTTATTTGTTGTTTGGACCTTTTGGGTTGTGTTGCCATATTGTCACAGACCTGTTTTCTGGCTCTATATCTATGGGACCTTTATGTGGCCCTGTTTTTACGACGTTTTATGTTTAACACGATTCCTGAGCCCTTGGAGTTGCAGATGACTTTGGTCCAACAACAATCCACCCTTTCCCATGTGGTGGCCTGTTTGTTTTAGTCAGAGCTGGGTGTGTCACTGTTTCCTGTGTCCTGACTCTTTCTTTCCCACCCCTTGCCTGTTCCTCCTTCCCACGGTGCCACTGTTTACTGTTTTTCATGGCGACGCACGGTATGCCAACAGTGTTTTCAGTGGCTAACTGGTGGGTTTAGAACTGGTTGGAGCTTTCTCATCTAGCCAGTTTTGTTCATCATTGGAGCCCTTTCCTCTCCGATGTTTGGGTTCACAGAGTTTTTATCAGAGGAATTCGTCATACCGTTTCTTACCCTCCTCCCTTGTCCAGCATACCTCTTTCTTTTCCTCCTCCTCAGGATCCCTTTTCATGCCAGCATCTATCCAAGGCAATACACGACCTCCTTACACAACAGGCTATAGAACCTGTTCTATGTGGTTCATGGGGTTTTACTCCCACCTGTTTGTGGTTCCCTAACAGTTCAGGGACAGGAGGTCAGTAATCAACCTTTTCATCTTCAATTGTGCCCTCCTGTCCCTCTTCATTTATTCCCCAACCTCCTTTGTCAACCCCAGTTGCTGGTTTTGTGTCCTGCTCTTCACACCTGGCTTTTGTCCAGTCCCTGGCGAGGAGATCCAGTTTCTCATGTCGAGTAGCATCTTATTTAGCTCATTCAGTACGTCCTTCACCCATGGCTATGTATCAGTGAAAATCGAGTGTTTTTTGCTCCTAGGCCCTGGCTCAGCATATGCTGGCATCTCATCCTACGGTTGCTGGTGTCTCAGAGTTTCTTACTTGGCTTTTTGAGGAGAGATCTTCAGTCTCCTCGATTTCAAGTTATCAGGCAGACCTATCCAATACTTTTCGTTTTTTCTGTTACCACAGGGTCTTTCTTTCCCCAGTCCTTGACATGTTGTCTCGTTTTTTCCAGATGTGTCAGCCGCGTATACATCCAATGCTTCCGGATTGGGATATTAACTTAGTCCTCCATTCCCTTACTTTACCTCTGTTTGAACCCATTGCCTCTTCTCCTTGTTTCATCTATCCCTTAAGGCATATTTCCTTCTCCTCTTGGCCTGTGGGAGTCGTTGTTCAGATCTGTTTGTTATCAAAGTCATTCACACACTGTACCACCACACCTATCTTATCCTTAATCCATATGTTACTTCCAAAGACCTCAGTGGCTCTCGAAGGTAACTCCTCTTTTTTGCCCATTTCCCTACTCTCTATTTCTCATCTGTAACCTCGTCCTGATCTGGATAAACATCTATGCCCAGTACATTCCCTTCTTTCTTTGCCTGCACGGTTTCCTTCCAGGGTTGCCATTTTTGTCTCTTTCTCCCATAGTAACCCTCTTCCTCCAGGGATCTTTCTCGTTCTTCATCAGCCTTTGGAGGAGATTCTGGAGTCAGGCATATGGACCACCCCTCAGACTTTCTGCTTCCTTGGGGTATTGCCTATTACCAGTGGGTATCCTTCAAACTTTGATGTGGCTATGACACAAGGTAAGTCTTTAGTAATGCTTTTCTTTCAAGTGCCCTTGCTTCAAATTCATTTCTTGGATCCCACTCTGTGGTGAGTGGTGCCTGACCAGGTATTCTTTACATACACAAACAAATCCTTACTGTACACCATGTTGATTCGTGTGCTCGTTCCAATTGCTTCACATGTTCAGCTTGGAGATGGGTAGTTTCACAAAATCACTGGAGTGTGAATAACCTTGTAATATTTGCTTCATAAATAGGCTCGTCTCGGACTGTACCACCCATGGACTACATGGGTAAAGCAGAAGGTGATAGCTGCCCATCACTGCCATGATTGAATAAATCAGTATGGTCTGCTTTTCAAAATAGGGTTTTCATGATCACCCATTGTACTGTCTCTACTGCACTTCTCCCCCCTTTTATTCGAGTGGAATACAGGGGTCTTTACCACTTACCAGTTCCTAACTGCTGGGGTGATTGACCATGGAGGCAACCTGCTGGACAGGTTCCACACAGGTGGCTATAACCATTCAGTTCAGAGTAGGGCAGTGATGTTCTACTGGTGTAAAAGACATAATATCCTCCAGATTGAGTGACACATACCACAGAGTAAGATGTCTCAATGCAGTTCATCCCTTCGATTGGATGCCCTCGTGCGGATGTTGGTACCCCACAGGCTGGTTTTGGATATCGAGTGAACCAATCCACATAAGTCTTCACACAGGTTTGGGGTTCTCCATCTTCCTCCCTTGATTCCTCCTTCTGTGTAGGAGGTTGCAGAGGGTATATGTTGGAAATTTCTCTTTCTGTCCTGGGCACTCTTTCTTTTTCAATGAGGATCCTATTGACATTTGGGCATTTTGGACTAGTCTCATGGTTGCAGGAGTTGATTGCATGCGATGGACTTCCCTCAGCTACCGGATGACACATTCCTGGATCCCTAGCTCAATGCTAATCCTGTGTCATGCTCTGGAGTTGATGTTTTACTCACAGTCACGATTCTGGGGTTTGAGGTGAAGACAATATGACCCTCATCCTGCCCTCACATGAATGTTGGTACCCAAGGAGGAGGTTTTGGATGTAGTTGATTTACCAAGTATGGTCCATTGCACCATAGCCATTCTACACCATGGGATGCATCCTCCATTACCCACTTTCTTTCTGTGGGATTGAGTGTCTGTATTTATTTGGTTTGGAACACATTCCCAACTTATCCTCTCCCACTCAGATGTGCTACCTTCATTTCTCGCCACATTTGATCCTAGCTATTCATGGTGAAGAGATACCTGTTTCGGAAGTAGTAAACTGCCCCTCTTCAGATTATAGGATCTGTTTCTCTCATCTACAGAAGTATCCTTCAAGAGCTTTTGAGGAGTACGTCTGTTCTTCCCTCACACCGGTCTCTTCTTTTCAATGTGGGATTCTAGCTAATCTTGTGAGCGGAAGAAAGTACCATATTGGAAGTTATAATATTCCTATACTGAAAAAGTATTTCCAATTGGTACTTCCGTCTTTTCACACTTCCCATCTTTCCTCCCCATAATCTTCTGGTACTTACATCATCTGCCAAACTTTGAAGTGATAGTTCAGTAGTGGCGCATAGAGGGAGTCACATGTGCCAAGTGATAGTAGTACTCTCCTATTGGTGGAGAGATGACACATTATGATTTGCATGAGAGACATGTTGGAATCTTCGATTCCGATAGGGGGGGGGTGCAGAAGGCTTGTGGCATGCTTTATATAAAAAGTTTGCATATAGAGGGCAGTACAAAACAGTAAAAGCTAATCTTGTGAGTGGAGAGAAGTACCTTTTGTAAATACATTTTCAGTATAGGAAGATTATAACTTTAATTGTATATGTGCACAACTGAAATAATTTATTTTTTATCTTTTGTGGTGATAATAATAGTTATCAGCTTACATTAAAATACCAGCTGTTGTAATGAGTTAAAAGAAGAATATTTTATTTGTATATTGTTACATATATATATTAGTTCCCTTAACCTTATAATAGTTATAAATTGTGGATATTAAATGTTGATTTCTAGCTCTTTTGTACGTTGTTAGCTCTTATTGTTGTTTGAATGTTAGGACAAAAAATGTATTTTTTGTGTAATTTATTTTCCTTGGTCAGGTA
>NW_013666604.1:145080-152791 GCF_000517525.1 Limulus polyphemus | reverse complement strand
TTGGTCAGGTATGACAAGAAAGACATGGCTAAAGTTTGTTTGACAGATTTACAGTTTATTGCTGCCATGGGTCCATCAGGAGGAGCTAGGAATAATGTCACTCCTCGCCTTCTGCGCCACTTCAACATAATTTCTATCAATTCATTCAGTGAAGACACAATGAAACGTATCTTTTCTACTGTCATGAACATCCATTTTAGGGTAAGAAGATGTAAAATTCAAGGTTTTTAGTTGATAAGAGTATGAAATGTGAATGTTCATACATTGCCCAGTTTACATGTTTGATTCAGAGAGTAAGTATGCATTTCAATTTAATATATTTTGTTTTTTAAATTTTATGCAACTTTTAGTGGCAAATCAAAATTTAAAATTGTTAAAAAGTTACTAAGTTGTGAGTCTGTTTTAAGAAATTTGACTCAAATGAACAAGTTTTAATAATTCATTAGGGATGGTTTTATTTCAGCTGTTTTTTTTTATCATTCTAGAACAGTAACTTTCCACTGGATATCTTCCCATTGGTTGGAAATATTGTTTGTGCCACAGCTGAAGTCTACCATGCTGCTCTTGCTAACTTGCTTCCTACACCAGCAAAGTCTCACTATACGTTTAACTTACGAGACTTTGCTCGGGTCATTCAAGGATGTTGTCTCATTACTCCACATGGTCTGAGGAACTCCAATACATTGATTCGGTATAGTGAGTCATAATGCATATTTTGTTTTTACTGCTACAATATTTTTATGTAATTCTATTACCATTTAATATGTAATACTATTATTGCATTATTTTCTTTTTGTATATTTATATACTGTAAATAGTATCAGTCAATGTTGTTCAATGAGTGTGTCAGAAAAATATTACTAGCATATAGCCCTGTAATTTGTCTTTCTTAGTCATGTTTTCCCATGAAAAAGGAAATAAATGTAGCAATATTCCTGCACTGTTCAATTATGTATCATCCTGAACAAACTGTTAATGGTTTTCTGGGAATGCTGTACCTTATCTAAACTCACTGTTAATAGTTTTCTTGCCATGCTTTACCTCACAATCTCTCATGATATGTGACTCTACAAGCAATTCACCTGCTTTTTTTTTACCTTACTTGTAATTTTCTCTATGCTTAATTAATTTTCTGTATCTGATAAAAATGAGGTGTATCCCAATATTTATCTGTTTAATTTTAGAATTGGTTATTATTTAAATAATTATATGTATGAATGTCAACATCTGCACTAATCTTGTGGTAATTCAAAGTTATACCTGTGTTCTCTCATCTGATCTTTACAAAAAAAATATAATGAAGGTGTTCTTGGATCAAATGTGGAAGGAAAAACTGCAGTGATCTATTGTAAGTGGGTTGAAAGAAACAAGACACAATGTTGAAATTTGAAGCAAGAAATGAGACACTTGATTGCTGAAGAACTGATTGTTGTGTGATTTCGAAGTTAGTAGACATTATTTCATTGTGATAGGTTTATTTGAAACATTAAATGAAAAGTAAAAAAAGGACAAAAGATTAGTGCATAAACGAAACTTCACCTTCCAGACAGAAATGAGTCTGTTCTCCTCAAAGTCAGAATGAATCTGACTTGAAAGGGCCAAACTGATCAAAAAGCACCTTCTTTCTTTAGCTGACCAGTCAGAAAACAGGCGGTACAATATGGAAATACTTCTGTTCCACATAAAATTCACAAGATGCCCTCCATACAAGCAGGACACAGTGCACCTATCCCATAGAAAAGCAGATAAGTTTCTTGACTGATCAAGCTACAAAAAGTAACACCTCAAGCTAAATCTTGCAAGCATTCTCCACTGGATATATCCTTCAAAATTAAATTTTAAAAATTTGTAGTCAAGCAAAATGTACTATAAGAGAGTATGATATGTAGTATTACAATCTCACATTGTATTCTTATGAAATACAATGAGGAATCACTTCTAAAGGTAAGTGAGAGCTTTCAATACATAGTTTTGTAAAACTAATTAAAATATGTTTCTACAGAACTGTAAGTTGCAGTTCTGATAATAGGAGATTATTACAGAAAATGTATGGTGTTGTTACATCTCCGTTCGTTAGTTAATTTTCCGTAAAAATTCTTTCCGGAGAAACTTTACCGATACAAGTCCTTTCTTAAATAAAACTGGTTTATTCTTTCTGAATACAACTTTGCGATACACTTAATTTCAACAGTCGCGCTATACCAAACGCTATAATTCACAACGAAAGTCTCACGTGCTCAACAATATTCTCTCTCCGCAGTTCAATTACACATTACCTTACCTCCGTCACGTTGTGACCATCTTTCATATAAAAGAATACTGAGATCTAGTAAACTCCCGATATTTCATGAAGGTTCGAGAAGGAAGTGGCGTGATACAAGCGTCACGTGACCTGCATTGTCGTAACAGTATATTATCAACTGCAACATTTTTAAATAATTTTATTTAACATTTCTTATTTCAAAATGCACTATCACCACAACTGATAAATTATTATATTAGATGTCTGTCCCAGTTATAATGGAGTATGGGTATGATTACAAAAAAGATTAGAGATTTTAACATTCTAACTCGTTTTAATTACTTGATATTATTACCTTTTGCAGTTTTCCTTGTTAATAGGATTTTTTTGTTTAGATATACTAATTTCTATTTAAATCTGATTTGCTATTTTTGCAGCGAGTTTTGAACAATTACACTTGTATTATCATTTATTAGCAAGAAAAGTGCTTGTAATAATTTTAAGAACAATTTTTACTTTAGGCCTGGTATCATTTCAATAACTACATGTAAATATTCTAATAGCTTATCCATTTTTAATTGTTACCTTAAATAAAAGATTTGTGGATTATAATAAATCTCATTAATTACTACATACAGTGTGTTTTAGTTATCATTAGTTATTATCACTTACAGGTTAAAATTCTAATTGTGTACATAGATCATAATTGTACTGGAGGCTACTTCGTTTGCTATAATTTTAAGAAATTGCAACTTCTTGACTTGAACTTTCATATGTGATATTTTATAAGAGTATAAATAAATATACAGTTATATATTTATTTATTTGTAGATTATGGGTGCATGAAGTATTTCGTGTGTTTTATGATAGGCTGACAGATGATGAAGATAGACATTGGCTATTTAGGCAAGTTTTCAAAATACTCTTTTTCTGAAAACTTAAACATTGGCTTCACCTTGCATTAGTATTGAGTTTTGCAAATTGTATAGTGCTGAATATTTCAGTGTAAAAGAAAAATTTCTAAATAATGATAAAATAATGAAATTCTTTTCTTTTATATTACATAAACAGTAAATAAATTGAGTTATTCTTCCTGTTAAACATTTTTTTTACAAAAACAAAAGAATACTTGTTATACAGTTTTTGGAAGCTTTTATGAATTATCATTCTGTAGTTTCAAAAAGTTTTCTTAAAATAACCACAGTAAGTTATCAGCTATATGTCCTTCATTTATCATCCTGTTTTAGAAGAACAACTCTGAACTTGTAGTAATGATTACCATTTTAAACTTTCTTCATGACATAACAAATTATGAATAAACTATAAATATTAACATTACAAGATCAGCTGCTACAGTAGGTCAAATAAAGAATATTTGATTTGTAAAATATTGGTCATCTATCCAACCATTACCAAATTGTATCCATCTGAAATCTAAGACAGTATAAATAAACAAGTTTGGATTAGAATTTTAATCACTTCCTCATCAGAAAATGCTTTGTAACATACATGTATTTATAGAAAATATATGTTGACCCTTGACTAAAATAGAGTATGTAATCCAAAGTACATTATATCACAATAAGTAACTTGCTTTTAAATGTTCAGTGAGTAGATTTGTAGGTGATATATACATATTATTATAAACCAAATTGATGTTCAATTAACACATTGTCTTTGGACAGAAAATTACCTGTTTTTAAATGATCATTGACATGATGTTTTCTACATACTATCATATGGTATCACTCATTCTCAGGTTTTTATAGTTTTTTATAGACTCTTTCACTAATTATCAGTGCACAAATTAACCAAAAATGTACAGTATGATACTTTGTCAGCTTTCCTGTGAATTTTTATTCTTATTGATATTTTTAACTTTCACTCACAAAGTTCTTTCCAAATGCCATTATATCATTTGATATATCTACTGTTTGAAATTTCAAAGAAGGTAATTGGAGGAATATTTTCACTACAGAGATCCTGAACTAGAAATAGGTACTTCCTTTATCCTTTGAAAATCCCTGATTTACTTAGTCTACTCTCTTTTAAATTCATGGCTGGTTATTCCAACTTCTTTGGTGACACCTTTTTTATAGATTTGCATCTTTATCAATCTACTTTACTTTATATAGACACATTTTATTATATCTTTTTAAACTTCATCTTGGAAATTCTGTAACTTGTGAGCACAAAGCTTCCTGTTTGTGGTCTAAAGCTTATATTATATGTATATAAATATAACTTAAGTACCACAAGAGACCTTTTGATCTCATCCCATCCACTAAACTAAACCTTAAAAATAAACATAAAAAACTCAATCCAGATCTTATCATTAAAATATTTATCAAGCATTCCCTTAAACTTCCTTAAATTAACTGCATACACCACATCTGAAGGCAATCCATTTCAAAAGTCAGCCTCCTTATTAGAAAAATAAAGCTGGCGTAACTGAAGATGACTCCTACCCTGTACAAATATATATATTTGTGTCCCCTATTCCCTATCATTCTCACCAAAAAAGTGAAAAAGTAATGCATCAACACTATCACTTCCCTTAACAGATAGAAGCTGCTGTGGCTGAGGCTTTTGCATACTTTTTTTGTCTTTGAGATAAATTGTGGAATAAATCCAGAGTTATGTTTGTTAAAATGCATATGTCATAATGTAAATCATGATTATTTTGTTATCTGACATATATTAAAGTACCTTAATTTATGCAAATGCCTAAATTCTTTGAAAATTATGGTTTACTCATGAAATATAGAGAACTAAAATGATTTTAAGATTGGTAGTCTTGCCTTGATTCTTTTGTCAATTTCCTGTACATTTTCCAAAGATTACAATGTTTTTTCTCAGTTTACTACAAAACTGTGTACGATCTCACTTCAAAGAAACATTTGATACTCTGTTTCCTCATCTCCTTCATGCAGGCAAGGTAGGATCTCTTAGTCTGACAGATTTTTGTTTTAGCATGTTTATATCTTGTATTTGTGTTGCCAGACTGTATAGCATTTGTGTGTGTGTGTGTATATATATCTACAAATCTATAGTTTTAATATTATAAATTACATTAATTGTAAATAGGCAATTGAATCAACATTATATAACAATAATGAAACTAATACAAATCTTTGATTTACCTGTTTTCTTATAAAATTATGTTAAGGTGTTGATTTCATTGCCTTTTTCTTCTTTTCCTTTTTAACTTTGATTTGCATGTGTATGTTTACTTTGTAAAACGTTGACTTCTGTTAGTTTTTTGTTTTTAATTTAAAAATTCACCTGCTTAACTCATTCAAATAAATATAGTATTTGAGTCTGTCCAGCTAAGTTTATCACCCATATTTCATTCTTCACCTTCTCGTTCAACGAATTTTATTATGAAAGTTTTTAGTGTATTTTCAGAAACCAGAAACTGAATAATGCAGTTCTTTAAGACTCCCAAATGACATGAATCGATTTAAACAGATGTTTGAGACTGTTATATACTGGAGGTCTTTAGGTGACTTTACTAAAGCAAATAAAGTATAAAAGTATGAATAATTAAACAATGTCTTTTCTTAGTAACAATACACAAGCTTATAACTCTTTCCTTACTGATATCCTTAGTAATCAAAGATGGAATTTTGAATTTGTTGTTTAAAGATATCCTTTGCATAATAAAACAATGGATTATGTCATGTATTTTAAAGGAAAGTGACAAGTTGCTATTAATAGATAGCAAATATGATAGAAGATGACTATAGGTAAACATGAAGAAATTTGTTAGAAAGTTCCATTTGAACTTTGCAAATGACAGGCTTAATCCAGTAAGAAAGAGTGGAAGTTAATTTGTAACACATCAAAAGTTTTTCTTGACCAAAATATGATAGTTCTCTCAAAAGAATCCTTAGCATAGGTATGATAACAAAAGAGAACCCTGACTGTTCACAAAATATTCATTCTAGTTAGAACATACAAGTCTTAGTGCAATTGATGTGAAAAAAAAAACACACCATAATCCTCTGGATATTTAAGACTTTAGGCAAAAAGGAATGGCTAGGAAAGAAAATGTAAACTATCTTGGACAGTAAGGATCCTAGGAATATAACTTAATTAACTGAGAATACACAGTGAAGCTTGTATTGCTGTAAGGGGGGATCACAGCCATTATTAGTGCATTTACTGATTAAGTTCAATTCCAAATTTTCATGTTCATACCTTACTGAATGCAAAGCCAATAATTTTCCTTTCTATTTATTCATGATATAACAGCTCACCTTACCACAATTTTCATGACATTTTTAAAGAGTTTTTGAGAAGTTAAAATTAATATATTAAGTATGAGAAAGGGGTAAGCAAGCTAATATTTAACAGAAAATTATATTCAAACTTATTTTTAATGATATTTTTTCAGTATTAGAAGTTACGATATTAAATCTGATGTCATCCTCTGTGTTTGAAAAGAAACTGATTTGTAACAGTACTTTTTTGATTTAATAGAACATGAATTGATGAAAGTAGCACTTTTTAGGTTACAGAAGATGCAATGGGGAGCTTGATGTTTGGTAGCTACATGAATCCAGATGCTACTGTGGAAGAGAGAGTTTATGAAGAAGTTTCCGATCTTGAATCTTTTGAAAAAGCTGTACGAGTGTATCTATCAGAATATAACAGCATTCATAAATCACAGATGAGTCTGGTTATATTCAGGTAAGTTTGAGTATTATAATGGCACAAATTGAGAACTCTAAATTAAAACTTTTTTTTTTGCTTAACTACAAAAGTAAGTTTGAAATAATGTTGAAATTCCATAAATGTATGTGTACAGATTTTCGAGGTATCACCATAGAATCCAAAGTTTTGAGGTTGTTTGATTTGATGTGTATTTTCTGCTTCTACTAATATTATTAAGTCTTTCAGAATTATATATTTTTCCTTGTATAGAGTATCACCTCAAGCTAGTTATTTTAATGGTCTCCCCAAGTACAATTTCACTGCTTACTTTTGATAACTATTTTGTGCACATAAATGTAACGCAAGGCTTAACTCAAACACTATTTGGTAAATTTTATTTTGCTTTGGCCACAACTCAATGTCATAGAACTTCTGAATTAAACTATTTTGCTGTTATATCACTGAAGTTATCAAAAAACTAAATAATAAAAAACAAACCTTTCTAACAAATCAACATGAATATTGAGCATTCAACATGAACACCATAGTTGGCCTAAGAACAATCAGGTGATAGTTCTGTTACTAATAGATGATGCATATTGCTGAGAATTATAAAAAAAAGGGTGTTGTTACGTCTCTGGTCGTTGGTTAATTTTCCGTAGAAATTTTTTCCAAAAACTTAGCGATACAAGTCCTTTCTTAATTAAAACTAGTTTATTATTTATCCATTCAACTTTGCAAGACACTTAATTTCCACAGTCACTTTAACTTAAACACACGCTATAATTCACAACAAACGATTCATGCACT
>NW_013666604.1:89699-144899 GCF_000517525.1 Limulus polyphemus | reverse complement strand
TATAAATCAATGTTGGGAAGTTATTAAACTTTTCAGAATATATATATTTTTTTTTTTTCATTTAAGGTGTATCACTTTAAGTTGGTTATTTTAATTGTGTCACCCTAAAAACTACTGTTCTAGTATATTTTTTTGTGTGTGATATTTACTTTACAAAAGTGAAGAGGACTTAAAGAAGGATAGATTTTTTACGTAATATTATAAAATTGTTACGTCCATATTTAAAAATCACGAACTTGGTTATTTAAGTTACTGCAAATCCGATACGGTACTTATCTGATCTCACTAGATTAGCTATTCTCGTTCAGTTCTGCCTTCTATATGCAAACTTTTCATAATGCATGCCTTGTGCACCCCGCTCTGTTGGAAATATCATGTTCCAACATGTCTCCAATGCAAATTATCATGTGTCTCTTAAACATCTTTGCTCACGTGACGCATGTGACTCCCTCTGCATTCCTCTATTAAACCTTCACCTCTCATTTGGCAGCCGTTTTTTTTTGGGGGGGGGGTTGTGCTACAGTATGGTGACGGAACATTTTTTTCCCTACCAAAGTGGTATCTTTTTTAACTTAACTTTTAATTTCTTTTCTACTATAAACCAGTTCAATTTGTTGCTATCTATTTCAGCAAAACTTGATCACTTCTGAGTTCTGTTTTGCATTATGAATTCTGAGGTTTGTATTTCCTGTTCGTGAGTCACACCAACAACTAGTGTTGTTTCTCAGGTGCAGATGACCCGGCAGAAGATCTTTCTGCTTTTATACTTAGGGAGATTGAATGCTACATGAATCAACCTTTGTCCCCTGAAATTGCCCAGGCTCTTCCTGAATGGGCGGAAATTTACAAAATGACGAAGATTTTGATAATCTATTTCTGCCTCCAGAGTTTGCCATTTCTTCCCACTTACTATTTAAGGAATCATCTAGACCTACTTCGATCTTCACGGATTTTTTTGTACGTACTGATTACTTTGTCTCTCAGTTAAGTGAGAGGGATTGGCATGCCGCACCCCGAGGCCTTCAGATCAGCACACTCTTTCTTACCATTGTGCTGATTATCCATTTTTGGATCAGCAGTTGTTGGGTTCGTTGTTACCTCTTTGAGGGGCGGCTCCCGATTATAATGTTAGTCTTACCCCTACCCAATATTCTCACCTTTGCCTTACCCTAACCACTCTTCTATGGTATTTTCTGTGGGTACCTTCCACATTCTCTCCTCCACATTAGCCTGCATTTCTTCATCAGCTCTGGCATTACACGCGTGGTTTCTTTGCTTTTGGGACCATATTTGGTATGGATGCTGTATTGGCCTGGATCATTTTACCCTCTCCATCTCTACAGGAATTATATCTTTCTCCATTTTGCAACATCATGTCTTTGGTACTGTACCAGAAACTATCGAGCATTAGGTTACATCAGCCCATCAGCAATCCACCCTCACGTCCTTAGTCGTCCATTTGTCTCAGTCAGAGCCTCAAATTCCCCCTCTTCCCGTCTTCCGTCCTTCATCCTCCCAACCCTTACCCATTCCTGCTAGTCAGGATACTTTTGTAGATTTCCTCAATGACGAAACATCCATTGCTAACAGTACTGGTGACTACCCTGTGGGTTTGCAGCCGCTAGGAGCTCGACTGTTGGACTTTCTTCCTCTCTGGCATCCCTTCATTTAGGATCAATGGATGATATGGGTTCTGTCAGAAGGATTCATTCTCCAGTTTCTTTCCCCTCCTCCTCTCTCACCTTGCCCCATTTCCTTTCCTCTTCCTCCAGACCCCGTGGCATGCCAGCATCTGTCAGGGGTTGTTCAAGAATTGCTTTTGCAGCAGGATATCAAACTGGCCAGCCACCTTTCTGGGGGTTTTTATCCTGTCTTTTCATGGTCCCCAGGGATTGCAGCCAGTTATTGATTTATCTCACTTCAACTGCTGTATTGCACTTCCCAAGTTTACCATGTAGTCTTTTCTCACCCTGAGATGGATGTTTTTGCTGGGATTGTGGATGATGAAAATGGATGTCTCCAATGCTATCTTCACACCCCAATTGCCCAGCAGTCTTGACCTAATCTTTGATTTCTCCACCTCGGGTGGTTTACCAATTTTGAGCCCTTCTCTTTGGACTCACATCTGCTCCTTATGTGTTTTACCACATCATCCAGGCTTTTGTTCATCATCTTCATGCTCTGGGGATGCAATTTAATTACTACATGGATGACTGGCTCCTGCCGGCTCATTGCAAACAAGTATTGGCTACTCCTTTCTGTGGCAGCTCAAAAGGGCTGGTTGATCAAACTGGAAAAGTCGTTCCTATGACCTGCACAACACCTGGTCCATCTAGGCCTTGACAGTCGATACTTTCAGCCAGGATTGGTCAACAAATACCTGTATGTGTACCCTCCAATCTAGCTGCTGCATATGGAGATTTCTCTAGTTTATTCCACTCCTTGCCAAGTCCTCCTAATAGCATCCTTTTGGCCAGCACAACCTTAATTTCCTAGGTTACACCACCTGAGACCACCAGTTCCACTTCCACCCTCCATTCTTCATCAACCTCGATCCAACCTCCCTGTTCTCTGTCATCATGGATGGCTTTGGTCCAGTCCTTGGTGAGAGGATCCAGCTTCACGTGTTGAGTTGCCTCCTTGTTAGCTGGTTCCTTACAACCGTCTTCTTTAGAATTATACCAACATAAGTGGAAAGTCTTCTGCTGTTGGTCTGTTAACAGAGGATTTTTTGCTGACATGCCATCTGTGTTTCATGTTACGGAATTTCTCACCTAGCTGGCTGTGTGACTATGGTTACTTGGTCTCCTCATTTTCAGGATATCAGGCAGCCCTATCCCATACCTTCCTTTTTTCAGACACCATAAGGTTTTCCTTTCTCCTGTGCTTACTGGGTTCATGCATTCTTTCAGGATTAGATGGCTGCTGAGATATCCTACCCTTTCAGAATAAGACATTAATGTGGTCCTCCATGCCCTCACTTTCCTTGTGCTCTTTGTTTCATCTGTCTCTTAAAACTTATTTCCTTCTTCTGTCGGATCTGTTTGCCATAGATGTATCACATAACTTTTATCACACTACCTTTCTTTTCCTTTATCTTGATCGTTCCTTTCTCCCGAAGACCTTGGCAGCTCAGGAGGGTTGTTCATACTTTTCTCCTATTTCCCTTCCTTCTATATCCCATCTTTACTCTCAACCAGATCAGGGCCCTTCATTGTCATGTAGCACGTACTGCCACTTTTTGGAATACATGCAACTGACTTTTTATTCCATGGCAATCCTCCTCCCTTTATGATCTTTCACCTTCTACCTTTACTAATTAGGTCCACCTTTTGGTTCATTTGACGTATTGTTCCCTACCTTCTTCCTCCCATCAGATCCGACATATCACTTTTTCCCTCACTTCTCGTCTTCATCATCCAGTGGAGGAAATTCTCCAATCCGGCATATAGACCACTCCTAGTATGTTCATCTCTCACTATCTTCATCATATCATACTTTTCTCGGTGTCGGGGTTTCATCTTCCACCTATGGCCATTCTTTAGATTTTGGTGCAACTTTGAATGGTAAGCTTTCTTCATTATCTTTTTTTATCAGGGGATTTTTCTCTCCTTTTTTGTCATGAATCCAGCTCTGTGGTGAGTGGCACCTGTCCAGGTATTCTTTAACTCTAAATCCACACTGTCCACCATGTTGACTTACGCTTTCTAGTCCATGGCTATACATGCTCACCATTGAGATGGGATGTTCCAGTTTCATAAACATGCTCGTCCCAGACTGTACCACCCATGGACTACATGGGTAGTGCATAAGTGTATTGCTACCCATCCCTGCCATGCCTCGAGTGAATAACCAAGTGTGGTCTGCTTTTCAAAATAGGTTTCATGGTCACCCATTGCACTATTTCCAGTGATGACGTTTCTCTGGGCTCTCCACCAAATAGTCACCATTCTTTCTTCGAGTGGAGTATGGGAGCCCTTGCCTTTCGGTTACAAGCTGCTGGGGTGTTAAACCATGGAGGCACCCTTCTGAATGAGTTCCCTAGACCATTCATTTGAGATTAGGGTGGTGGTGCTCTGTTGGTGTAGATGCAACATGGCCTCCAGAAGAGTTAAGCCATTGCCTTGTTGGTATGGCCTCCTGATCATGTTACACACCAGCACTGGAGTTGAGCCATTTCTTTCTGGGATGATGTGATTTGTCACCTCCTTATCTCTAGTACACCCGCTGGAGTTGAGTCATCACCTTGCGAGATAATGTCCTTTTACACATCAATTGGAGTTGAGCCATCCTCTTACAGGATGATGTTGCCTCCTAATCTACTTTAATTTCATGCTGGAGTTGAGCTGTTGCACTTGCAGTTCACCCTTCAATTGGATGCCCTCATCCTACTTTCATGCAGATGTCTGTTTCTGACATTGAAGTTTTCAATGAGAGTGAACCAATCAACATAAGTCCTCCGACGGAGGCAAGTTGTCTCTCTTCCTCCTGCAGTTGCTTCGTCTGTGTCTTTTGTCACTGCGTAGTTAGTGAGCTGGTTACAGTGCTCTCCTAGACTATCCCTTGTTCTTCTTATGGTGGTGTTATCTTCTTTGGATGGTACTGGTCTGTGCCAGGATTGGGGAGTTGACTCCACTTGATGGACATCCTGTCACTGTGGCATACCCAGATATTGGTGCGGGTTTTAAGACCCGCAATATTTGAGTTTGAGGTGAAGACAGTATGATCCTCATCTTACCTCCGCATAGATGTTAGTGCCCCACAGGGAGGTTTTGAATGTAGTAGACTTACCGAGTACAGTCTGATGCATCCTAGCTACTCTACACCTTACTTTTCTGCTCTTGTGTATGTCCCACTATTCACTTGGGTGAAGAGTATATCTGGCTCAGACGTAGTGCAGTTCCCCTCTTCTGATCTTCAGATCTCTGTCTCTCAGGTTCAGAGATATCCTTTGGATGCTTTCAGGGGTGCTTATTTTGTTCCCTCTCATTGGTCCTTCTTCCTTTTCAATGTAGGATTCTAGCTAATCTTGTGAGTGGAGAGAAGTATCGTATCAGAAGTAATAATTTTCCTATACTGAAAATGTTTCCGACAGGTACTTACCTCCTCTCAAACTTTTCACCCTTTCTCCCAACTTTACAGTGCTCGCGCCTCCTGCAAACTTCAACGTGAAGGTTCATTAGAGGAGTGTAGAAGGAGTCACATGAGTCATGTGAGCATGTCAGGCTACTATTGGTTAAAAGATGATGTATGATGATTTACATGAGAGACGTGTTGGAAGATTTTAAAAAGTTTGCATAGAGAGGGCAGCACAGAACAAGAAAACCTAATCTTATGAGAGGGGGTAAATACCTATTGGAAATACATTTTCAGTATAGGAAAATTATAACGTTGATGCATAGCTAGTGTAAATATAAAACACAATAAAAATCAAATTGTAAAACACTAGTTTTTTTTACATTTATAATATCACACTCTGAGAAATACATTTCACTATCACTGACATAAATGTATCTTCTGAAATTCATGAGGTATCTTTAAAGTTATCTGAATATACTACTACACATTGTTTAATGTGTTCTGGATCATTTATCTATTTTCTAAAGTGCCAGATATTAATTGGTAGTTATTCCTAGTTTGTGACAGACAGACTATATAAAATTAGTTAACAAAATGTTATACAAGAATATTTTATATAATATAAATAATATATTTTACAGATATGTACTAGAACATTTATCCAGGATTTGTCGCATTCTTGGTACTCCTGGTGGAAATGCTTTACTTGTAGGGGTTGGAGGGAGTGGGCGTCAATCTCTCACTCGACTCGCTACAACTATGATGGGACACAGTCTCTTTCAACCTGAAATTTCCAAACATTATGGATGCTCAGAATGGAAAGAAGACTTAAAGGTGATTTATTTTTAAAGCAAATTCACAACTTATAAAAATGGGACAAGATAGCTGGGGCTTCACATGAAGTTTTAAAAGTACATTATTAACTCTTACATTTTTCATGTGGCAGTAGCTATATAGTGTAAATAACATTTAGCAGAAGCTTATAAGTAGTTTTATTTTTAAGAAAAGATTTGCTTCTTTTTTAATATCATCATGAGCTAAAAATTAAATTTAAACTATAATAAAACAAGTTTTTTTCCTAATATTTATGCATCAAATTTCTCAAGAGCCATTAATTAATTATCATTATGTTCTTTTACTACAACATTTAGTGTGAGAGAGATGTAGAAGCAAATCATAGATATTTAACAGAATTTAATTTATCCAAATTAATTATCTTAATAATACTGGCCACTCCTTCTTAATTATGTCAGTTATAAGAATGATCATTAACGCCATAAGCTCTGTTCCATGGATAGTAATGCAGTTCTTATTAATCAAAGTAGCTAACCACTTAATCAAGCCACTATTTTTCTAATCACAGACTTCCAAATAAAGAAATACTTTTTGAATAGTGTAAACAATTTCTTGAGCTCAGTGGAGGTTTTTTTTGTCGAAAAGAGTTGGAGCCAAAACTAAAACCACTATGTCTTTGAGTATATAGAAACTTCTTTTAAATATAATAGGTTCCTGATTAATGTGCTTTCTCTTTTGAAAGTTTGTTTTGAAAGGAGCTGGGGTCCATGGTAAAACCACAGTATTCCTAATCACAGACTCCGTGATTAAAGAAGATGTCTTCTTGGAGGACATAGATAGTTTGTTGAACTCAGGAGAAGTTCCAAATTTGTATGCAATTGATGAAAGACAGGAGATCATAGAGGTACAGTATAGAGAAAAATAATTGATTTTTTGATCATATATTTGTTATTACAGAATTTATATTCTTTATGGAATATATTGAAGTAGTTAGTAGTGTGTAAAACAGCATTGTCATTATTGAGGCATTGAAGAGGATATGGAGGTCTGTGAAGAAGGAAACCTTCTACTGAAAAACATATTTTTGAAATTTTGTGTTCACTTTTCCTTATATATGGTATAAGTTGTCTGTAATATTTCAGATATTTAAACCTTAAGTCCAAATTGTGAATCACCATAGCTGCATTGGAGTCATTGGGTGGAAATCTTATTTTGGTTATAAAAAGAAGCACCACAGATGTAACAAATGTTTTTGTCAACAGTTGTTTATTCACTCCAATGGGTTTTTTGTAATATACAAATTCCATCATCAGCATACAGAATCTAAAAACAGCAACTGAGAACCATTCATTAGTAATATAAAGAAAGCTAAAAATCAATAACATAACATAATATTTAAGAACAACAAGGGCCCTATTGGTCCATCTAGGCTATTCCATCCACTAAACTAAACTAAAGCTATTAAAAATACCTCCAAGCCAGCACCTACCATTCATATATTTACCAAGCCTTCCCTAAAACTCACTTATATATATATATATATTGTTTCCACTACATTCAAAAGTAACCCATTCCATGGGCCAAATATCCTGTTATAAAAATAACATGGTCTTGGCTGAAGATGACTTATCCTGCCAAAATTTATACTTGTGCCTCCTAGTTTTACTATATCCACAATTAATTAAGAAAAAATGATGCATCAACACTATCAATTTCCTTAACAATCTTAAACACCTCAGTCAGATCCCCTCTAACCCTTCATTTTTCAAGAGAAAACCATCCTAGTAGCCCTTCTCTGAACCCTTTCCAACAGTTCAATGTCCTTCCTAAGGTAAGGAGCCCAATACTGAACACAGTACTCCAATTCTGGCCTAACCAGTGACCTATACAATGAAATCATAACCTCTTTAGACTTGTATTCAATATATCTGTAGATACAAGCGGTAGTCTGTCATGCAGGAAACACTGTGTTATTAATGTTCAGAAGTGACAGTTTAGCAATTCTACACTTTCTATAGCTTGGACTAAGATAATCCAAACTATCACATATTTTCAGTTGATATGCTCTATGGAAATCTTAATTCATATACCAAATTTCAAGGAAATCTATTAAGAAATACATGAGATATAAAATCTCCAATTTTCATTGAATTTCTTCCTTTTGTTATTTGCACCAAAAATAGGGATCATACATTTTTTTCAAATTTGGAACTTTACAACATATAAATAGTTGTCAAATTTGGTCTAAATATATGCTAAATTTGCATAGTTATTCAACAAAAAACACTCAGTTTTTACCACAATTTTTGGACACACCTACACAAAAAGTCACGTGAGCTATTGGTCTAAAGTTATTAGAGTAAAAGTGGACCTTTAATTTTTTGTCATTTGAATTGAATACAGGTGATTTAGGGCAGCAAAACTATAGGGTGAAAGCACATGCAGATATGCAAGCAAATTAGATTGTTTTGAAAATAATCATACAGATGGACAGTTATTATTCATTGCCAACTTTTAAGCATAAATTTGCTCAATTTTAAGACATTTTTCAAATTAAAGAGCACTTAACATCACATGATATTAGCTTAAGTAATTAGCATAAAAAATAACACCTATAACAAATATTCATTCATTAATTAGCTAGGCCCGCATATTTTGTTTTACCCACTATCATGCTTCAAGTTGAACAAAAAACATGAATGAATATTTGCTGTAAAATTCTTATCAGTACTACAAGTGTAACTACCATTTGGCTGCCAATTTTGATTTCATTCCTTTAAGTCGCATGCTAATTCCTTTTTGGCTGCATATTTTTTGTTCACACCTAAGGTGTTTTTGATTAGATCCTATTTTCCCTACCACTAGCAACAGCACACTGCTTGGATGGCTTAAGAGACTGATCAAACACTACATCAAGATTCTTTTCTTCCATAACACTGTTACGGTTATTCCCATCCAAATTATACTTATAATTCAAATTATGATAACCCACATATAATATCTTGCATTATTATAATTCAAACCCATCTGCCATTTATTTGTTCAACTTACTAACTAATCTAAATCCTTTTGCAAAGCAGCAATATCCTTCTCATAGCCAGCACCAACAAAGGTCTTAATATCATCAGCAAATTTAAGTGATTTATTGACCATACCTTCATCTATGTCATTGATGTAAATTAAAAAGATCAAAGGTCCTAAAACTGATCCCTGAACTATGGTACCCCCACTTGTAACATTAATCCTGTTTGGCTGAACTTCATTTATATTTATATATATATATAGAGAGAGAGAGATATATAACGTTTTTAGCAAGTCTTTTGTGTAGCACCTTGTCAAATGCATCTTGAAAATCCATGTACACCCTTATCCTCATCTACATAAGCACTAACCTTTTCAAAGAAAGTCAAAAGATTTTAAGGCAAAGCTTTCCCTTATTGAAACCATGTTGACCATCCATTAATATTCTAAACTTTGTTAAATTATTTTGCAAAACATCTTTTATCAGACTTTCCAAAACGTTTCCCACAACTGATGTGAGACTAATAGCCTTATAATTACTGAGACAATTTTTATCACCTCCCTTGGAAAGAGGAGTAACATTAGCCAGCTTCCAATCCTCTGGCACCTGCCCATTATTCATCATCATCATCATCATCATCATGTGCCTTCTTCCTCAGGAAGGTTGGTTGTCATAATCCTCCACTTCTTTCCGTTCTGTGCTTTTTTCACAAAGTCTTCATATTTTACTATCTCAGTCCACTCTTTAATATTTGTCATCCACACTGTTCTTGGTCTTCTCCTGTATATTTTATCTTTTTTTTTTTTTACCTTCTAGTAGGACTCACTGGATGTTGTCTCATCTCATCATATGGTCAAAATATGCTACTTTTCTCAGCTTGATTGTTGGTACAGCATATCTTTTCACATTCACCATACTGAGAACTTCTTCACTTGTTACCTTGTCTATTCATGATATTTTCATCATATCTCTCTACACCCACATCTCAAATGCTTCCAGTATGTTATTCAATGCTTGTGTGAAGGTCCATGTTTCACAGCCATATAACAGAGTTGACCGTATATAGCACTTTACGATTCTCTTCCTTGTTTTTACACTTATGCTCTTTGATGTCAGACTTGTTTTCATACTATAAAAGGCACACCTCTTCCCACCTCGATCCTCTTCACTATTTCAGCTTCACATTTTCCATCACCTGTTATGGTCTCTACTTGTTGTATGTCTTTTTTTTCTAATTTTATCTGAATTTCTGGCTTATTATCATGTCTACTTATCAGCATACTCCTTGTCTTCTTAGCATTCACTTTCATTCCATACCTCTTTCCTGTGTTATTCATGTCATTCAAAATATCTTGTAAGTTATGTTCTGTTTCAGCCATCAGTACAGTGTCATCAGCATATCTTAAACTGTTTATCACCATGCCACCAGTCTTAATACCTTTATTACTCTCAATGCTATGAAAGATGAATTGTGTACAAATAAAATAGACATGGGGAAAGGACACATCCCTGGTGTACTCCTCTTTTAATTTGTATTTCTGGCAATAATCCCTCCTCGGTCCTCATGAATACCTTTTGATTCCAATACAGATTTTGTATCAACTGCAGGTCTTTGTCGTCTATATATAGGCCTTTCAAGCATTTTATCAACTTTTCATGGTTGACCCTGTCAAAAGCTTGAGGTCATGGTGTATACTGGTATGTGAATCTCCCCCCAGTACCTTTATCTCACTTTATATGCATGATCTGGCCATCTCTTCCTCTGAGGATTTTTGCCTACCCCCTGTAGCTATCTTCACCATTTCTGTTAGACTATCCAAAGGGGTAAGTATTTTTATTTCTAACTTTCAGGGCCCCTTACCTTGTTTTCACAGGATCCCAGGTGTGCTGTTATCAAACCAGTTCTGCAATAGCAACCACTAATTGAATATATTTTGTACGGATTGCAACAGGCTCTGTAGAAATGAGGTATTCCATAAGACCATCTAGAAGCAGACTAGGTGATATTACTGTTCTATAATGGCTTGCCACTCATGGACTATCATGAATAAAGCATAAGTGGATCTTGCCCGTCCCTGATAATCTTTGGATTGAATAAGTCAAGGTTGGTTTGCTTTTAAAAATGTAGGGAACTTGGTTCACCTATTGCACTGTTTCCAGAGCACTGTTCCTCCAGACTCCCCAGTGCTCATTTCCCTCTAGATTCTGCTAGTGGAGCTAGGGAGTCCTTACCACATCCGGTTTCCAGTCACTGCAATGATGGATAGAGGCTTTTCCTCCAGAGTGTTAGAATGAATTTCTCCACTCTTGTAGAAGAGGGCAAAGTTGGGGGTCCTCCTACCCAGATCCCTGGATGTTTTCCCCAGATATTGGTAGGAGTGGCACCAACCTATGCGGGAGTCTACTCGTAATACCAGTTCAGATTTGATGCTTGGCTATCCAGTAGGGGGTGTGCATGGCCCTTTTTTTTGATCAACATAGATTCAGTACATTGTTCATGCAAGAGGGTCCACTATCTCCTTGTAATTTCGAATGCAGAGTGGTCCCATCCTGGGTCCTTGGTTGAGCACAGTTATTCCACATCCTCCTAATAATTTCAAGACAAATGGAATGTACCTTGCCCACTCGGTTGAGGAGTGAGGATGATGTTCATAATTCCAGACTGGCTGAGTTCTGTTCTTTTGGTTGAGTAAGGTATATCCAGTCCCATCATTCCAAGCTTGTGGTGTTGCCTTTCGGGCTTCTTCAGTTGAAAGAGGTTTGTCTGCCTTGGTGTTGCTTACTTTCATGTCGTGATTCCGGTGGCTTAGATAGAGGTTGCTTTCAGGAAGTACATCTTCTTTAGAATGTTCTAGAGTCCTATTGCTTTTGTACATTTGTCTATACAAAAATCTACAGAACACCTACTTATGTACTAGAGGCATCAGAAACAGGGGTGCTGTAGCACCTCCACTTTTACATATTTGACTTATATAGCAGCTCCTTATACTTTCAGTCTCTCACTGTAAAATATGCATGTCTAGCCAAACAACCCACTTTGCAACTTCTTCCTACACCACTGAATTAGTCTATCAAAATGCTTATGTACTTGACCTACTTGTATTGGTTAATTTACACAAAATAACTAGTTTTCTACCAATATTCTATAAATAATTTTTGTAAACTATGTACTGAGTTTTATGTCTGCCTGTGCAGAATACTTATGTAGTAGTACTATGTATATGTATCTATAAAAACTATTGCCCGCAGTGGCTCATTGGTAAGTCTGAAAGCTCATAATTCTAAAAACTATGTTTTTGTACTTATGGTAGACATAGCAAAAACAGCTCATTGTGTAGCATTTTGCTTAACAACAAACAAACAAACTTTCAAATAGCAAAATTTGTCTTTGACTTTTCCTCATGACATAATTAATATTAACTTCTGTTCAAAGCAAACTGCCTACATAGATCATAACTAATTAAGTATACTGTCCTTATGTTCTTATTTATAATGATTAGCTTGTTCTTTTTGTGATTACTTACATTTCACTACAGATATGATCATCTGTAACAAGTTCTTTTACTGTACATCTTTCTAATTGACATTACATCGTATATAATTTTACTGTCAAAAAATTTATCTTGTCCATAGGTTATCACTACATCTCTTTGTTTTGTTTTACCTAAATTGCATTCTATATTAGCCTACATATAAATAAAGCTTTGCTATTGTTCTTGTATTTAGTCCATTATTCAATAATGTATCTGTTTATAAAATTTACTGCTATTTATTTTACCTAAATTGCATTCTGTATTAGCCTATATATGAATAAAGCTTTACTGTTGTTCTTGTATTTAGTCCATTGTTCAATAATATATCTGTTTATAAAATTTACTGCTATTTGTTTATTTCAGCAATTTTGCATTAAATTTTAACAAGCCATGTTTATTATAGTCTATACCTTTTTTTTCTAGTCGATTCGATCAGCTGCTCTAGCATCAAATGGGAATGCTGAATTCACACCACTGTCTCTTTTCTCATTCTTTGTAAAACGTTGCCAAGAAAACCTTCATATCATCATTGCTTTTAGCCCTATTGGTGGGGCTTTCAGGAGTCGACTACGTCAATTTCCATCATTAGTCAACTGTTGCACCATGGACTGGTTTCAGGTAAAAGTGACTGGACTATATGAGGTAAACTGAATGGTCAGTCTAGATGATGAAGGTTAATCAAATTATCACATATTTAAGAACTGGACTGGCCAAGAATGTATTACTACTTAACTCTATTTAATAAAACAAGCAAAGAGTCAAAAAACATTTGTGGTCAAATCATCATCATTAATGCAACAGTACTTCTTTAAATACAAGATTTCTAGAATAATACAAATTAATTGTAATCATAGACACCAAAATGTGCAAGTCCACTTGTAAATAGGCTGTGCTTTATAAAACCTTAACTAATGTTAGGCCTAAGTTTGATAAAGATATAAATTAACACAGTAACCTGTGTACGTTTTTTACTTTAGTTTAGTTAGGACTAAACATTACTCTACTTAGTACTATCGATAAATATACTTATAACTTTATTCTACAATCTAACATCAGACCTTTTTGAAAACTTTAAGCTTTTAGTGTTGTTGTACAAAATGGTTAGTAAAGTATATTTACATCTGCCTTTTGTTGTTATTCCATCATTAATAGAGCAGTTGTAGTGACTTTTTCACTTAGCTTTGCAGCTCTTTGCCACAGGCAGGCTGGTTGTTGTCAAGTTCTTGGGTAAAATTCTTAATGTGTATGCTTATAATGTGTACTGACAAGCAGAATTATAGTATGATTAAATTAATGATGATAGTTGGGTAGGTATTAACTAGACAGATTATTAAATAGCAGTTTTTTTTTCAAGATAAAACATAAACTTCCATTGAGATTAGGGTAGTATTGACTGGAGTGAAATAAAAACAATTAATTTATATGATTAATCAGGTAAAAAATGCTCAGAGGAGTTTTGTAAATTAATCTTCAAACCTTGTAAAATAATTTATCATCTTAAGTAAGATTATTGTGTTTGTTCCATGTAATATGGAAATAGGGAATAAATAATAAATTCTGAATCTGATAACTAAGCTTTTCTAGTGTGTGAAATAAAGATGCTGGAACAAAACTGGTACACATGAAAAAAATATTTATTATTAGAGAAACAAAAAGAAAATACAGATTATGTACTTGTACAGACAGAACTACAATCCCTTCTACTGGAGTGTGCTTAGCTACACAGCTTTCTTTCTCTCAGAAGAGACTTCTGTCAAACTAAATACCATGATCTTAAAATAATTCTTTACTCGAAGATCTCCAGGTAGAAATGAACTAAGAAAGCCTACCTGAACTTAATAGCTAAACTTGGTTTATTTGTCTAGTTGACAGCATCACCTTGTATCCCTTGTTCTCTCACAGCATTGGACAGCTGTTACATTTAGACAAATTCAGTCCAAATAACCAATGATATTACTATCCTAATCCTTTCAACATGTATGCTAAATGATATTGCAATTATCCTCTCGGGCAAAATATACATTATCTATGTAGAAAACAAGAACAAAACAACTAGAATAAGGCAATCTTAACCACTTTCAGGACCATGTGTTTATACTAAAATTTCATACAAACTGAATAAATGTAAAATTTGAATGATTCCTATATAAATAAAGCGGGATATGTCTTCATATCTCAATGTTATATCTCTTGGATGTTTTCCAGCATATGAAATAAGGTGGAGAATTCAGTTAACTATTAAAAAATATATTCACTGTTGAATAGGTAAAGGCATTAAAATTAAAAGCAAAAAGAAATTTTTAAGGAACTTAAAAACAAAGTAATTTTCTAAGAAAAACAAGTTTGCAAATCTACTAGTTGTCAGTTTAATATAAGTTATCAGATTCTGACCTGCTCATGTGATTGCAAGTTATGGACTGAAATTTAGTTTTTAGTTTATTTGGTTTGTTGTGAATTTCATGCAAAGCTACACAAGGGCTATCTGCACTATCTGTTCCCAATTTAGCAGTGAAAGACTAGAAGGAAGACAGCTAGTCATCACCACCAACTGCCATCTCTTGGGCTACTCTTTTACCAAAAACATAATGCCCCAACGGCTGAAAGGGCAAGCATGTTTGGTGGGATGGAAAATCGAACTCACAACTTGCATATTTTGAGTCAAGCGCCTTAACCACCTAGCAATGCTGGGCCCTTTGTTTTTAGTAAAAGTCATATATGTTGTAATGTACTGTAAATAAGAGTTTGCATGACATGATGCTCTCTGATTGTGAAAAAAGTCATAAGTATGATTATGATCTTTCTCCTTTTCTTTTTAACCATGTTAAACAGGCTTGGCCCGAGGATGCCCTTCAGTGTGTTGCCAGCCACTTTCTTGAGAGTACAGAGATGCCATATCAGGAGAGAGTAAAATGTGTGTCTGTATGTAAACACTTCCACACAAGTGCTGTTAAGCTTTCTCAGAGGTGAGTATAAAATATACTATGTGAGTTAACAGCTTTCTCAAGAACTGTAAGAATCACATTTCCAACCACTTTCTAGAAAGTACAGAGATGCCATACAAATGAAATGTGTCTCTATATGTAAAGACTTCCAAACTCTTATTGGTGAATTTAAATTATAGGAAAACAACCTTCTAAAGGCAGTAATAAAATAGTTTAAGACAGATAAAGAACTCTTTGACTATTTATGTTTTTCTAGTTTTTTTATTGAATTTAGCATTTAGATTAGCACTCTAAAGTTCCGTGTTATCATCCAAGGATATTTTAACTGAGTGGGTTAATTAACTATTTTATCCCTAATATTCTAGATTAGTTCATTGGATTAATCAAATGAATTCATATGTAAGGAAAATAAATATTTTGACTCTATTATTTTTTCAGAAAATTTTATAGTATAAAATTGATCATTACAAATTAAGTTTAACAATCTGAAGTGGCAGAAATTTCAGCTGTTCACTAGATTCATATAAAAAACTTTTATTAGACAAGAGAACTCCATAAGATGTAAGAAATTTTTGAAATAATTGAAAGTTGAGCCTCTGTGAATTCTGTACAGTGGTATAAATGCTCAGTTTTTTGTTGTTTTTTTCTCACTCTTGGTATTGATATCAACAGCATTGATTATTCAGTTAAGATAATGCAAGCAAGCTATTTTCCAAGGTCAATATTTACAAAGTTAATCAAGTTCTTACAGAAATATAATAAAAAAACAACAACAATCTATAAAATAATAACTAAGAACTGCAATGATAAAAAAATTACAGTACTTTAATCAGATTAAAACTACTGTTGCTAATAGTCTAATCACAAATCTGAGACTGGCTGTATAAATTTTAATTCTTAAGTTTCCCACTCTTTTTAAATAACTTTAGTAGCAACCTAATCAGCAGTCATAGGTTGGCCTTTAAAAGATTTTCTTAGCAGATAATGAAATTATAGTTCCACCAAAAATGTCATTGAAGTATTGTTTTTATTTCTCACAACACAGGTTTCTTGCCCAAACTGGACGCCACACCTATATTACTCCCACTTCTTATCTGGAACTTATTTCTTCATTCAAGTTGCTCTTAGGTCAGAGACAGAGTGAGGTTTTAGCAGCCAGAAAACGTTATATGGTAGGCCTGGAAAAACTAGCATTTGCTTCACAACAGGTGACACAAATGCAACAGGAGTTAGAAGAACTTCAGCCACAACTCGTTGTTGCCGCTTGTGAGACAGAGAAGATGATCACAGTAAGTATAAAGACTGATTACCTCACTTTAGATATATGTTGTTTATTGAGTTTTCATTCAACCACTGTTGGTTGTTGTTGTCATTAGGTGTGTCAGTAAGACTGATTACCTCACTTTGGATATATGAATATTTATTTACTCTTCTTTATATGGAGTGTTAGAACAGTAAATTGTATTATATATTGAGTTCTGAGATTAATTTGATGGCACCAAGTGTTTCCTTGTGGAGGTCACCAATATCTCCTGAAAAGCAGCATTTAGGTCACAAATAATGAGGCTGACTGTTTGATTTGGATGTCCAAAATCACATGTGGGAGTGTCTAATTTGCCATTTGTGTAGCAGGTAGTTACATTTTCTGTGTTAGGTGTAGATACGATTAAAGACTGTCCATGCCTTTAATTTAAGGACAACAAGGAACCTGTTAGTCAACTTAAGCCATCCCATCCAATATACTGAATTTTAAAATAAAAATAAAATACCCCAAATCAGCCTTTATTATTCAACTCTTTATCAAACCATTCTTTAAACTCAATTAAATTAACTGAATCTGCTACATGTGAAGGCAACCCAAAGGCCAGTCACCCTGTTAGAAAAATATAGCTTTCTTAGCTGAAGATGACTTTTACCCTGGTAAAATTTATACTTATGTCCTGAACTCTTTCCATTCTTACTATATAAGTACAAACATGAAGATGATTTATAAACACGATCAACTCCCATAACAGTCTTAAACACCTCTGTAACACTTCTTTTTTAGAGATAAAACAATTTCAGAGATCTTAACCTATCCTTGTATGACAACCTTTTCATCTCAGGTGTCATCCTAGTAGCCCTTCTCTGAACCCCTTCCAACTATTCAATGTCCTTTCTAAAACAAGGATCCCAAGATTGAATACAGTACTCCAAATGTGGCCTAACCAATGACCTTCACATTGACATTATAAGCTCTTTTGGATTTGTATCAAATATTTTTGCTAGATACAGCCTAAAATCATATGTTTTGAGATGAGACCTCATCTCTGCACACAGTTTAGCTATCTTCCCCATGCATCTGTTCTAGAAATTTGCACGCCAATAGCCTTTAGGCAATTCCCACCTAATTTCATGAGATTATATGTGAATTGCCCTACTGCATGATGAAGTCAACATGTGGAAAAAGCCCTCCACCAATAGCAAGATTACACACCTGCATACAAAATAACTCTCCCTATGCACTTGCACTCATGAATCTTCATTTTTGTCCTTGCCACTGAATACTACAGACATGTTTTAATTTCTTCAATTTAGCAAGATTTGCTCAGTTAACAAAACGTAGTTTTCATTTTCTTTCTTCACCATAAGTTCATATATCAATGTGACTTCCACTTTTACTTGTGTGAGTGAATAATTTATTCAAACAGATTATATTTTAACCATGAATTCTGGAGGTTTGTTGACTGAAGAAGATGTGATGGCTATTATTCAGCTGGTTGTGTGATCCATCATGCAGTCTGGACCTTCAACTCCTGTCCATTCTTCAGGTATCTCTTCCCCTTATTTTGAGGGGGAGAATGAGGAAAGAGACTTTAATCACCTCCCCCTCCCCTTCAAATTTCCTCGATCTTTCATGATTTAATATCACAAGTACATACTATTCTTTTTCTTTCTTTCATGCCTTATGACACTTCATGTTTCTTACTTCATAATCATAATCCTCACAAATCATGAGGGCCTTCACTTGCTTTCTTCCTGGACTGTGTCTGTGATTCCATTTCTACATGGATGATTGGCTTCTCTTAGCCCACTCCCAATGTTAGATGTACACAACTGTTTCCATTTAAGCATAGCATGAGTGTTAAAGTTAGTTATTTTTAGAATTTATAGTTTTTTGCAGATTTGTTTACGTAACTGTGTACAAATCATACGTTGTTTTAGTTCAGTTGTTATGAATTGGTGATTGTTGTATTACTGCATAATGTTACTAGAACATTCTAATTTTTTCTCAAGTATTATTACATCATAATATCTCATAGTGTATAGAAAGTTGAAGAATTCAGTTGGGCTATCTATAAATATGTGTACAAAATGTAGTTCAAGTAAGTTAGACAAAGCTGGTGACAGATATAGTCAAATAGATCTTGAGTGTGGGTTTTTAAGTTTAGTCATAAAGAGCATATAGTGGCACTTTTTTAATGAAATTATTGCAGATTGTATTGTAACAACAGAGTAGAGAATAATAATTTGTCTTGTCAATTGTGTTCTAAAGTAACTGAACAAATCTATGAGGACTTCTGACAAAAAGAGACAATTATTTAAATCTCTGGATACAACTGTGGTGATTAACAGTGTAACAAGCATTTGTATATATATGTTTGATTGTTTTTAATATATTATTTTAAAACAAATGTACTGTGTGCTGTTTGTTTATTGTTGAAATTTATCACCAACAAGTCAGAGACACTTACTGTAAAGAATCCTGCCCACATATGTAAAAAACCAGACACCCAGTTTCCTTTCTTCTTCAAGAGGCTGCCCATTTGGGGTGGCTCACCAAGATTTTCTAATCCTTCCTCACTTCCATCCAGTATCTTGTACACTTGGAAGTTTTCTTCAACTCTATTTTTTTTCAGCCAACTCTCTCCTATCTACTCATGAGCTATGGACCTACTGGTCACCAAGATTCATGCCTCTCCTACTCATTCTGCACAAGAGGTTTTCTCTCTCACTCTCTCTCTTGGGGACTATGGCTTCACTGGAATTACTTCTTTCCTTAGGTCGTGCACACATGCACCTCCTCCAGTAGACATTGTGTGACCACTGAAACCTCTCACAGGATCCATTATTCTCCATAGTTCACCTGCCTCCTCCTCTAATTGAGGATCTATCTTGGTGGCTAGACCTCTCCTATACCACCTCATGTATTTTTATTGCCTCCACCCAGATGGGATCTTCACCTCTTCACTGGTGCTTCCCCTCCAGTTCGGAGCATCTCGGAATGACAGCCTCACTTCTGCCACTTAGACCCAGGATGAGTGCACTCCTGTTATCAATGTGCTGGAACTTCTAGCTTTCCATTGTGCATATCCCCATTTCTCTCCCCTCCTTGTGGATCATTGGGTTATGATTTATTCCAACAACTTCATGGTCATTTCCTATATCAACTGGTAAGGGTACCCCATCCAGGACCTTTTGCTTTTGAAATCTAGACCTTTTTTATTGGGCCCATTCTCATCAGGTTTGTTTAATCATCTGTCAAATGTCAAGCACTATGAATCATGTTGCAGACTGCCTCTCTCATTTGGGCTGAATTCATCCATTTAATGGTCTCTTCATCCTCAGGTTTTCCATTGGGTCTCCTCTCAGTTGGGCATGCTCCTCATGGATACCTTTGCCACACCTTTCAACTCCAAACATCCTCTCCTTTCATCTGCTGTTTCTCATCCCTTGGCCCTGGCTGTCGATGCTCTCAACCAGGATTGGTCTCACCTTTTCCTCTAGGCGTATCCACTTCTTCATCTCCTACCTTGCCTTGATTTTGGACACACCTTGCCAGGTCCTCATGATGGCACCTCTTTGGCCAGCACATTCTTGGTTTCCTCTTCTAGTTAACCTGGCAGTCAGATCCCTTATACCTTTTCACGAATACCTTCTCTCTTATTTCAACCTCACACATCACTATTTCATCAAGGGATTTCCTTCCTCTTTTTCCACTTTTGAGATTTGTCCAGCCCTTCACCTGTTGAGCTGAAATCTAAGATCATGAAGTCTTTTTTGTTGCCTTTCTAACTTGTCTGTGCATGAACTCAAGTGGTGTGTGTCATTCATCATTGGTCCACTCACAACCAACTTCTTCCTGAACGTCCTAATATAAGCCAGCTTTCTACTTTCTTTACCTGGTTATTTCATTGTAGCTTATTTATCTCCACCAGTGTAGATCATGGGATGGCTTTATCCATGACATTTTGTCTTTCCAAGTACCACAAGGTGTTTTCTTAACCTGTTTTCTCCATCTTTTTCTGTTTCTTCCTTTTCCACATTCCTCCTCGTCCCACCAAGAATGTCTGACTAGGACTCCAATGTGGTTCTTTTCACCCTCACTCATGAACCATTTGAGCCATTGGCCTCATGTTCATTATTTCCACACCTTTCTCAAAATTTATTTCCTCCTACCTCTTTCCTGTGTTTGCCATTATTCAGACATCTGTGCTATCAATATTTTTTCTCTCTTCCATCACTCTTATATCCTTCTCTATCCAGACCATTCCTTCCTTCTTAAAACTTCTGCTGCTTGGGAAGGTGATCACACTTTCTCACCTATCTCTATGGTTGATCAGATCTGGACAGACTTCTATGTCCTGTTCAAGCTGTTTGTTGTGACTTATCTCATACTTCTCCATTTGGGGCTTCTTTCACTGTCTTTTTATTCCCAGGAACTTCTCTTCTTTCAGAGACTTATCTACTTCTACTCTTACAGCTTTTATCCATCAATTCTATGTTTGGACTACTTTTTATCGGAGTTGATGCTTGCAGGCTCTTTCAAATTCTTTCCATTAGCTTCATCATCTTACTCATACTCTTGCTGTCAGTTTTTGACAACCTCTGGACAAGATCCTTCAGACAGGCATGTAGACTACCCCACATGCCTTCATTGACCACTGTCTTCAACATCTGGTTATCTTGTCTCCTGAAGATTACCAACTTCCTCCTATCACCATTCTCCAGTCTACTCACCATCTACAGACAGGTGAGTAAAGTTCTTTTTTTTTGTGATCATAAAATCCCATCAAGTGGCTGGTGGTGCCTTTCACTTTACTTACTCAAAATCTTCATCAAGCTAGGATGATGGAAAGTGCTCATATCATCCATCTTGGCTCTAAATATGCCTACTCTAAGAGGGAGTGTTCTGCAAGACATTTGAAGTATTCTCATGCAATATATATGTATATATTTACATACATGTCTGATCCAGACCATACCTATTCCATGGATTGTCATTAAAAAAGCTAGTATCAGGGGAGTGCTTTGCTCACTTCTCTGGCTCATGGTTTTGCAGTCCCCCACTGCACTGTCTCCAATAAAAGACCTTTTTCAGACCGAAGGGTTAATGGGGATTTGGGCACTTTCTCTAGATCTCCCCACTGTGAATTCTCCCCACTTTTTTAGCAAGTGGAGCACAGGATATCCTTGCCACTTACCAGTTTCTAGCCACTTGGGTGGTGGACCATGGAGAACCCTTCACCAATTTGACTTGTATACTGCCACCCAGTGGCACAGCGGTATGTCTGCAGACTTACAATGTTAGAAACAGGGTTTTGATACGCGTGGTGGACAGAGCACAGATATCCTCTCTGTAGCTTTGGGCTTAACTACAAACAAACAAAGAGACTTGTATGCGAGGATGACATACATTTGAGATCCAGTATGGTGGGGTGGTGACACTGGTAATGTAGTGCAGGTGACATCTCATATATATAACACTTGCCACTTGTGCCCTTCTCCTGCAACCTGAGCCTGTTCAGTTAAGTTGAGGTGAGCAAGTACTATGATGCTTTGCCTTCCTCCTGCAACCAGAGTTTGTTCAGTAGTGTTGAGGTGAACACACATTCCATAACTGTGCTCTTCTCCAGTGGACAGTATCTATCCAGTTGAGTTGAGATGTGCATACTATATCTAAATCAAATTGGCATGAATGCTGTGCCCTTCTCCTGCAGTTGGAGTCAAGGTGAGCAGACAAAGAATGGTATGATTGTGCCCTAACCAACATATTGGCTATCCGACCACTTGTGTGCAAGTACTCAGATGGTCTTGCTCTTATTCTGTCCATCCCTGTGACACATGGGGCTCATTTACATCATCTTTCTTTGTCAACTGGGCAGGGAGTATATCCTGGACAAGAATAAATGCAGTCTCCCATGGGTGTGCCCCTATGAAGCCCCCTGCCATTGGGTATCACACTCCATGGGCTTCTTTTGGACACTTTCTGAGGGGAGCTCATCTATGTAAAATTTGCATAATCTTTTCCACCACTTCACCATGAGATTCTAGCTAAATTGTATGTGGAGGTGAGGTATCATCTCAGAAGTTAACATTTTTTACCTAAAAATTATTTTCAATAGATACCTCCTCACACTTCTCCCTAATCCTCTCACCTTCCTGTGCACATTTGTTTTCCTTGCCTCACTGAGATTCATGAGTGCAAGTGTATAGGGGGAATTGTTGCACATTGAGGTGTGTTGCTCTCTTATTGATGTAGAGCTTTTGCCACATGATGACACCATCTTGCTGTAGCACAATTCATGCATAATATTTCGAAATTAGGTGGGATCTGCCAAAATGTTAGTGGCTTACAAATCTCTAAGGCAGCTTCACAGCGAATATAACTAATCTGTGTGCAAAAGTGGTTATCTATCAGAAATACATTTTCAGGTAAGGAAATTTTTAACTTCTAGCTTCCAGTGTAATCTTATAATATAAACTGTAGGATTGTTCTTGGTAAGTGATATAATTATAAAGTTGTACTTTGCAGTGCTTGATTTAGGTTTTAGTGATCATGTAACATTATACTATCTGATGTAAAATTTTAGTGATATAAGCCTTCAGATTTATTGGTGAGATGCAGTGAATGCTTCTGTAACAGGATAGCACCTAATTTACAGATAACCTGGTATAAGTTGAAGATTGTGTATTTAAATCTGAATTATAATTATAATGATCATTCAGTTTTATATTTAAGTGATATTAATATCATTTGATTTAGGATTGAAGTATTACACAGTAAAATATAAAGTCAAAATAGGATACTTCTGGTGAAAATTAAAAGAACACATTCTTTATAACCAAAATGAGATTATTAACAATTTGATTCTAGGAGGAAATATCTTATAGAGTAAATGCTATGCATTATTTCCTGAAGTTTTGAAAACTAAAATTACATGTATGTGTTCTCTATGATTTAAGAAAAACAATCTAAGAAAACATTGTTTTAATACAAAAGGTGATTGAAACAGAATCTATTGAAGTGGAAAAAACTAAGTCCATTGTAAAAGAAGATGAAGCTATAGCCAATCAACAGGCAATTGAAGCTCAGTCTTTAAAGGAAGAGTGTGAAGCTGATCTTGCTGAGGCTATTCCAGCTTTAGAATCTGCCTTAGCTGCTCTTAACACTTTAAAGGTTTGTTTTTTACTTAAAAATAATACAAAATTTCTTTGTGATTTATAACAAAGCTTTGAAATATCTTAATTATTCCTAAAATATCTGTTTAGATGCATATTATTTTTTGTTATGAAATGCATTGTAATGGTCAAGGTTTTAGTTTAAAATCATATCACTATCATACTGCCTAACACATTTTAAAAATATTTGTTTATATTTTATTTTTATTTTATATGTTTTAAATCACAAGAAAGAAATAGTTTAATTTCAAATGAAGTATATGTGTATATATACGAGAAGTAAAACATTTATTATTCCAAATACGAGGTAAACCTCGTTTGAATATAAGGAAACACAATAAACTAAATATAAGACGTCTACCTTTCAAACCATTGTTGGAATTATTTTGTAGCCAGCTGATGTTACTGTAGTCAAGTCTATGAAGAACCCTCCAAGTGCAGTAAAACTGGTGATGGCTGCTGTATGTGTGATGAGGGACATTAAGCCAGAGAAAATTAATGACCCAGCAGGCTCAAGTCAAAAGGTAAAGAGCTGACTATAATGTTGCTCTATATTTACTGTTTTGTATGGTGACAAATAGTAAACCTAGTAGAATCAGTAGACATAATTATACAGTTGTTCTCCCATTTATGTTTGTGATGATGAACGTTGAACCTGAGAAAATCAGTGACTCATTATGAAGCCTAAAAAATTGAGAACTGCAGCAAACCAAAGGCTTCAAGAATGAATGCTCTCCTCATTGTTAATGTAAGCCACTAACATAGAACTGCAATAAAGCAAAGACTGCAAGAATGAGTAGTGTCATGATTGCTAATGTAAGCCACCACTGTAGAACTACAAGACAACAAAGTCTGCAAGAATGAGTAGTGTCATGATGTTAATGTAAGCCACCACTGTAGAACTACAAGACAACAAAGGCTGCAAGAATAAGTAGTGTCATGATTGTTAATGTAAGCCACCACTGTAGAATTGCAAGACAACAAAGGCTGCAAGAATGAGTAGTGTCATGATTGTTAATGTAAGCCACCACTGTAGAACTACAAGACAACAAAGGCTGCAAGAATGAGTAGTATCATGATTGTTAAAGTAAGCCACCACTGTAGAACTACAAGACAACAAAGGCTGCAAGAATGAGTAGTGTCATGATTGTTAATATAAGCCACCACTGTAGAATTGCAAGACAACAAAGGCTGCAAGAATGAGTAATGTCATGGTTGTTAATGTAAGCCACCACTGTAGAATTGCAAGACAACAAAGGCTGCAAGAATGAGTAGTGTCATGGTTGTTAATGTAAGCCACTACTGTTGGATTGCAAGAAAGCAAAGGCTGCAAGAATGAGTAGTATCATGATTGTTAAAGTAAGCCACCACTGTAGACTTGTTTGAGTTAACTAACAAAGAAATTATAGTATAAAATGAGCAGAAACTGGAAACAAGCATGCTGAATAACCCAAATTTCCAACATGTTAATGTGAACTGTTGTTTTCAAAGGAGATTGTGAACAAGAATAATGTTGATTCCCTAATTCATCACTGCATCCTGTGAGAGAGCCATGTGTGAAGAGATGGTCTGTAGAATGAAAAAAAAAAAGAACCTGCTCTCATAAACTCTCATTTAAACCAAAACTGGAGAAGTTCAAGAGTGATGAAAGAAAAAGTTATATTGTATGACAATTGGTATGAAGTCAGACACCACTCAGAAGCACGGTCCTGTTTGAGATGTCTCATGTGAACATGCTATTGTTAAGTGAAGCCATCATCCCCATAGCAGAAAGGATGTTTTGATGCAGGAGACTCCTAGACAGTGAATGCCATCGAAGTCAGCTGAAGTGTTTTTGAATTCTGTTGATAAAATTCCTGAATGTTATTGAAAAAATGAAGATTATATATATATAAAGTAATAATTCTTAACTCTGTAATATTATTGTTATAAAGATAATATATTACTGCTTTTTACAATACTTATTAATTTATGACTTGAAAATGCTCATTCTATGCATCTAGCATAAAGTTTTATTCTACTGAACATATATTATGTTGTTATATTTTATTATTAAAAATTTTAAACAGATTCTGGATTATTGGGGACCATCCAAAAAGCTACTGGGAGACATGAATTTTTTGTCCCAGTTAAAGGAATATGATAAAGACAATATAGCTGTAAGTATATTTAATATACACATATATATCATATCATTTTAATAAACGTTTTTGTTTTAAAGCATTGTATCATTTAGTACCTTTTGTTAGAAATATGGTAATAATTTATTAAATCTAGATATAGCTGTAATGTTGTTTTTCATAAGTAACCAGTTGTAGATTTTTTTTAACAGCCTCACATAATGGCTAAGATTCGTAAGGAGTTCATAACCTCTTCAGATTTTAATCCAGCTGTTGTTGTCAAGGCTTCATCAGCAGCTGAAGGTTTATGTAGGTGGGTTATTGCTATGGAACTGTATGATAGGGTTGCCAAGGTGAGTACTCTTTGACTTTTGTTTAGATGCTTTATATTTCTTTATTAATTTCCAAAAGAAAAGTGAGAAATGTAGTAAATATCTGTACATGAAGTAATAAAAACCTAGTTAAAATGATAAGCAATTTCTATAATATGATATCCATGTGGGAATTTGCATTATTATGATAAGAGGAACAATAAATAAGAAAGAATGGTGTTAATTCCTATTATAAAAACAGTGAATTTTAGAAACAGAACAAAAAATAGAATAATAAACCTGAATACATGCTACCAAGTCAAACAATACCATAAACTAAACTTTTTGGCTTATTGATATCATCGTACAGTGTTTGTGTTATTATGCAATAGTCTGCAATAAGTAAACTTAAAATAAATTCTGAACTAGATTTGAATGCTTGTATATATTTCATGCATCTGTCATAGGACTGTTTTTCTTAATCCAATAATCTTTTTCTCATGCAGTATGTACTCATTTATGACCCTTAATTTCTTAATGTGTTTAAGTGCTTTAATTGATTTACTACTTTTATATTGTATTTTTTTCTATGTAGCTTGTAGCTCCTAAAAAAGAAAAGTTAGCTGAAGCAGAGGAACAGTTAGTGACAACAATGGCATTATTGGAGACTAAAAGAGATGAACTTAAAGCTATTGAAGATCGACTAGCTTCACTAAAACAACAGTTTAAAGAAATGTCAGAACGCAAACAGCAACTAGAGGTTCAAGTCGACCTTTGTGCTAAAAAACTGGACCGTGCCCAAAAGCTGATTGGAGGTCTTGGTGGAGAGCGAGATAGGTTATAGTGATTTTTTAAGTAATATGAAGCAGGTGTTTTTTAATATATAACATAAAACATTCTACCCTTTCACACAGTTATAATTCATTATTATATACACTCATTCTTTTCAGCAACAAAAGCAATATGTGTAGTACTTTGGATTTTTTAGAAGCCTGTTTTTGAACAGGCATTAATCAGCTGGCATAATGCTTAATAATTAAGTTAATTACTTAAATTGTACCAACATTGAGTACCAAGGCACATTTAAAAAGGTTGGAGTCAGCAGTGACTTCACTCATGCTAAAGAATGTGCAGAGCTTAAAAGGATAAGGACCTTAGAAAAATGGTTGTGGAATATGCATAGCATGCATTTGCATTTTTAGTGACATTTATCTTAAAACTCTTCATTACCACTCCACTATGCAACTATAAACATTATTAATGTCAATTGAATAGTTGCTTAAAGATAAAAAGTAAAAGTTACAACTAAAATTTTATGAAAATTAGCAAAGAGGAAAAGAAATTTTATTGTAAATTTTAATGGAACCTATTTATTAGAAGGACTAAAATACATTTACATTATTGTGGTTTTGTAACAATTCCAGAAAATATTATTGTGACAAAAATGTTAAAGAATTAAAACTATTAACAGTTTTATTTTAATGATTCTTCACATTTTCTAAATCATAAGGAACTAACTAAAGTAACAACCATGATATCAACAATTATGCAGTAAAATGACAATTTAATGAAAATATATTTGATATTTAATTAGCATTATACATCTAATATTCACTTGCGAATATTTTATGTTAATTTTGTTGTTTTAGAATTTGTTAATTATGATTTGTCAATTTATCATACAATTATTCATTAGTATTGTTGAGTAAATGTGTAATCAGTATTGTTATTGTATTTTTTTGTTACTTCAATGCGACTTTTTTCCTCACGACAATCTGGAACTTCAGTGAAGAAACGAAAAAATCGGTGAATGACATAGAGGACCAAATCTACTCTTTGTTTTGCTACTCACTCTGAAGTAAACTAGTTTCCTCAAATTCATAGCTCATAAGTGCACTGCTTGGGAGAGCAAACCAAAGAACTACAGGACAGTGACATTATTCAAATACCCAAAAGCATTTTAGAATTTTAGAGATGGATAAAGGATATTTCATAAAACCCTTCAAGTATTTTGCATTTTCTCACTATAAAAGAGGCCTTTATTTCTTTGGTTTGCTGTCTCAAAAAGTACTAATGAGCCATTGAGTTGGCCAAACTATTCTTCTATAAAGGGAGTATTTTATCAAAAAATTGATTATACCTCTACATTATTCATGGATTCCTTTTTCTTCTCTTCATTGAAGTTACACATTTTAGTCATTAAAATTAAACATTCACAGTTAATTTTCCAGCTGTCTGTTAAACAGTTATTAAAAATTGTGACAGATAGTTACATATTATTCAAATACATAAAATATTCTTGGTTATTAATGATGTGTCACAAAAGCTATATCAAACCATTGAGATTGTATTATTTTTCTTTGTTTACTATTTTATTCTGAGAATGCTATCCATTACATGATGAACATAATAAGACGTATGTTTCCTATCCATTAGGTGGTCTTTTGAAGCTGAAAGATTGAAGACAGTTTACGACAACTTATCGGGAGATGTTATTTTGGCTTCTGGAGTTATTGCCTATTTGGGACCTTATACAGCTTCTTATAGAAATGATTGTGTTCAAGATTGGGTTGAGTATTGTCTGGTGAGTATATATATATATATATATATACTTTTAGATCTTTTAATGAATTGTGTTTGCTTAGTGTGTAAAAAATATAATAAAGGAAACAGGGAAAAAAACACTTCTTTTTTAATATAAAGTGATGTTTGTTGTTTTTTCTAAAAAGAATAAAGGATGAAAAATATTTCATAATTTAAATTCTGTGAATGTGGTAAAGTTTGCTACATAAATGTTTTAATTGGGAAAGTTCTAAGATGAATAGAATAGTAGCCATAAAGTGAAGAAAATATGTTGCTAAATCTGGCTAGCAAAGTGGACAATTTAATCTTATTTTTCACAGAAAGAGGTATAAAAAAACAAGTACTAAAATAACATAACTTGATTAAGAACTGTCTTACACATCCTTTAAATTAAGTAAAGGTGGTTTTTATTTGACCATTTAAACAAAAAGTTTGCCAAAATAAACTGTTAACCACTTCAATCTGAGTTCACACAGGTAGAAAGTTTTACATCAAGGGCTTAAGCAATGACTGAAGACAATTAATAAACATGTGATTTGTATCATCTGTAGCCTCTAGTTCTGTATTTATGCTTTTTCTTGTTCTAAATAATTTATTAAAAGTTTGTAAATTTAACTTTACTGTAACTGCTCTGTTTTTGGTTTAATTCATAGTTTGTTTAATCATCTTATATTTCTATATTGTTTATTTCCATCACTATAAAGATTCTCTAAGTAAAATTATTTTGATAAATTACAAGCTTTATTTTATATTTCTTCCTCACCCTTACAGGCCAAAGGAATTCCCTGTTCAGCTGATTTTTCTGTCAGTCAGACTTTAGGAAATCCTGTAAAGATACAGTCATGGACTATTGCAGGACTTCCTTTGGACAGTTTTTCCATTGACAATGGTGTCATTGTAGACAAAAGTAGAAGATGGTAAGAATTTTAAAAGACCTATGAGCTTTTGTTTGTCATTACAAGGTACTTTTTGAATTATATGAATACTTATGGATAAGCTAAAAAATAATAATTTTTAATTTGAAGTGATTGCTTTATAGAATACACTAGCAGTACCCATTAAAACAATTCAATGGTAAATTTCCTTAAAACAGTGATGAATAAATAAAAAAAATTGGCAGTCAACCAAGTGTCTTGGATCGTAGTTTATATGCAATAGGATTGTCTAGTGAGTCATTTAAAACTTTTTTTTGTCATTCCATGTGTTATTATGATAAGAAAAATTAACATTGAATATATTTTCATTGTCAGCAAAAATGTTTGGGTTGCAATGCAATAGGTACATCCAGAACAATAGAGCACTCAAGCTTGCTAAGTAGCTGCAGGGATTTTAATGGCTGGATGCCACCATTTCTTGACATTTGTGATTTTTATAAGTATCAAAGGGGAGGTATTCAATTCAAATGAATTTATTCAACATGGTACAATAAAATTATGCATGTATATAATTCTAAGATGAAAATATATACTATATATAAAAACTGAGCAACAACAAATATATATACTGATACACATTCTTCTCTTTATAAATTTGTTTCTGTTCATGCTCCTATCATCAAAATATTGCTTTCAATCGGTTGATAGAGAAAGTCCCATTTTTGGAGGGAAATTCCCTTATTCTGGGAATAACCATTCAGAACAAATCAAAACTGATGGATTGGTGTTGATATTCATATGGAATTTTAAGAATTGTAAAAAAATGTATTATTCTGTAATTTGCTTTTGCAAAAGAAGCATTTTGATATATAATTTTTTTTCTATGGTTAACCATTCAGGAGATACAGTGTATGACAGGCAGACATCTGACAACTATATGTATAGATTATTTCTTTCTTAGTGCAAGAGACATTTTTTTTATAATTTTATTATTTACTAGCTGTGTTTATTTTTGTGATAGACCTCCAAAAAATACAATATTTTTTCATGTTTTGCAGTTTTTGCAATAAAATATTTCTGTAACAGTAGTTTATTTTTCCAAAACAATAGCACATTTCTAAAGTTAAATCAGCTATAGTTCCTCATGTGTCTGCCTAAAAGATTTGCATGCCACCAGCCTTGAAGCAACTGCAACCTAATTTCATGTGTTTTAAAGGAAACTATGCTGATGCTTGATGATGTCATCATACAACAAAAAAAAAGCCCTCCACCAATAGGAGGAAAACACAGTCTCCATGTGCACTTGCATTCATAGTATCTTAATTCTTCTCTTCAACATTGTAGTGATCAAACATAGTTTAAAATTCTCATCTGAGCCGATATTTGCAACATTTTTTTTTTTTTTTTTTTGGCTTTTGTTTCAAAAGCTTAAATTTTTAATGTGAAAAAATGAAAGTGACTTATACATAGTCTTGTCTGAGTAATGTTGTTCAAACACAGGTCTTATTTCTACTATGGCTTTTAGAGGTTCATTAGCTTTCAGGATCTTTGCAGCCAGTGTTCAGTGTGTTATGGATTACCATATGTTTAGTGGGCCTCCTACTCTTGTCCTTTTGACTGATTTTCTTTCTCCTTAGTTGAGAATGATCGTTTGAACTTTGAATTTTACCTGATTTGCTCGGATAGAGCCTTACCATTTGAGAAACAACAATGGAATCTCCTTCTTTCGACATAGATCTGCCCAATCTTTCTAGGGCAGGTTCCATGGAGGTCGACAGACCTCTTTCTACTAAAGAAAAATGTTGTGGTCACAAACAGAAGAGTTCTCTGCCCAGTTCTCTTTTTTTCTAAATAAAAATGGCCTCTTTTATTTGGATGACATTGAGGCCTTGACCAATACCTATCATCCTGTGTGTCTCTCCTTGCAAGAAACATTCCTTAAGCCAGCTGATACTGTCACTTTTTAGCAGTTTTTCGTTGTACAGGAATGACAGGTTGTATGATGGTCAAGTTGATGGAGGTGTGGCACTGCTGGTTGACCAACATGTACCTACATTGTCTGTGCCACTTAATTCACCCCTAGAGGCTGTATATATATATAGAGCCATCCATATCTCCATGGGTCATACCCTCACTTTTTATTCTCTTTATCTGTCTCCAGGAGAGCCTTACAATCAATCAGCTTTTGGTGCTCTGAACAGTTGCTCTCTTCCTTCTTCATATTGGGAGACTTTAATGGGCACAATCCTCTCTGGAGTGGTACTGACATTGATGGAAGGGGTCATTCTGTGGAATGCATGCTCTCAGATCATAGCCTTTATCTCTTCAATATTGGTTCTTTTACCTATTTTCATGCACCTAATTAGTGTTTCACTGCTGTTAATCTGTTCACCTTCACTTGTTTCTCATTTTTGTTGAAGGTTTGACAATCACCTATGGAGAAGTGATCATTTTCCAATCATTTTGAGGGAGATTAGCTGCAGTCAATTCCATCTGACCCATGTGCCATGGTCGAAGTTGGAACAGGCTGATTGGCTTTCCTTCACCATTCACTTGGAACTTGATCCTGCTGTCGTTAATCTTCCATGTATTAATGACTGCATGAAGGCAGTAACTGCTCTTCAATCTATCCTCAAAACCTCAACACATTTCCCATGGTATCCTCATCCATGGTGGTCTCTTGCCTGCCAGCAGTCACAGAAGGCTCAGAAATGGGCCTGGGATATCTTTTGTAGGTATCCCACTCTTTCCAACCATGTTGCTTTCCAGCTAGCCCGTGCCCATGCTCAGCTGGTCAGACGTCAAAGCCAAAAGGAATCCTGGATTAAGGTCACCACCAGCACCTCTTCTACCACCAGTTCCAAATTCGTCTGGGACAAGATTCAGAGGGTCAGTGAGAAATATGCTTCTCATCCCCTTTCTATCTTCCTCTCCAATGGCCAAGAAATTGCTAATGTATAGAACATCACCAATACTCTTGAGAAGTGCTTTTCCCATTTTTCTAGCATTCTGTCACTTCTCCTGCCTTAGTAGTCATCAAGTCTCAGGCTAGGAGATTGCCCCTTTCCTTTTGAGCAGATCACCACTATGATTATAATCACCCATTTACACTAGTGCAACTTAAGCTTGCTCTTCATTGGTCTGGCAGTACATCAGTCAGACCTGATGACGTTCACTATGAGATGCTGTGCCATCTCTCTCCTGCCTCTCTTGCTCTTCTTCTGGTTGTCTTAACCAGATTTGGCAGCCTGTGTTTTCTGATAATTGGCACAAAGCTATTGTTCTTCCTTTTTTAAAGCCTGGGAAGAATCCCAAAATTCCTTCTATTATTGTCCAATTGCTTAGACTCGCTCTCTGTAAGGTCTTGGAGAAGATGGTTAATGCATGTCTTATTTGATTCATTGAATTAAACAACCACCTATTGCACACCCAATGTGGTTTTTGTCAACAGCATTCCACCATGGACCACCTGATTCTTCTTGAAACCTTGATCAGTGAAAACTTCTTTAAGAGAGAGCATCTTGTTTCTGTCTTCTTTGATCTTGAGAAGGCTTATGACACTACATGGAGGTTTGGTACTTTGCAGGACCTCCACTCCTATGAGTTGCATGGCCATTAGCCCATTTTTATTCGTAACTTTCTACTTGAAAGACGATTCTAAGTCCATGTGGGTTCGACCCTGTTCCGTTTTTTCACACAGGGTTGTGTCTTGAGTGTCACAGTATCAAAATCAATGCTATCACTAAACAACTACCTCCTACTGTTGCAAACATCCTTTATATTGATGACTTCCACATTTCTTGTCAGTCATCAAACATGAGGCTCATTGAGAGGCAGCTTCAGACTGCTCTCACTCACTTGTTGGGGTAAACCACAGCAAATGGTTTTACCCTCTCTTCTTGCATTATTTTTTGCCAACAGTGGGATTTACACTCTGATCTTGAGCTCAGTTCCAGTGGTGTTGTTCTTCTTGTGGTTCCTGAGACAAAGTTCTTGGGGCTTATCTTTGACTATAAGCTTACTTTCATTTCTTACATTAAGCAGTTTCGTGTCAAGTGTACAAGGGCACTGAACAACCTCTGTGTCTGCTCTTCCATCTCTTGAGGAGCGGATAGATGTTCCATGCTCAAGATCTAAAACGCCTTCATATGATCCAAGCTGAACTATGGGTCTCTGGTCTATGGTTCTGCCAGGCCTTCTGCCTTGAAGATGTTAAACTCTGTACACCATCTAGAGCTTTGGCTCTGTCTGGGTGCTTTCTGCAATTCACCAGTACATAGTCTGTATACTGAGTCCAATGAACCTCCTTTTCACCTCTGACATTTGCAATATGCTACCAAGCTTCGATCCTTACCACAGCATTCCACCTGTGGTTGTGTCTTCCTTCCTTGAATGGCTGTGCTCTTGCAGAATTTGTGGTCTACCATTCCTCCTTTTGCCCTGCATATACAGGTGCAGCTGGCTGAATTGAATCTATCATTGGATGATGTTGCAGAGTTTGATGATCAATCCATCCTGCAATGGCTCTTTACCATTCCCACCTGTGACCTTTCTATGAGTCAACTGAGGAAGGTGAAAGTGCCGTCTTCTCTTTGCCGAAAATCTTTCGAACGATTCACCTGTTTACGTTTTTATGGATGATTCGAAATAACATGACTCTGTGGACTCTGCTGTGGCTCATTGATTGCTCACAGAATCCCCTCTACAGCTTCTTTGGTCACTTCCGAGTTGTATGCCATTTCTCTTACCTTGGATCACATAGAAGCTAGGCAGTACACTAAATATACTACTTACACCGACTCTCTTAGCTTTCTACTGGCCCTGGAATCACTTAATACAAGTTCTCACCTTGTTCTTTTGGATATTCAGAAGCAACTGGCCCATTTTTCTCTGTCATCTGTTTCTATCCAGTTTTTCTGGAAACCTAGAACAAGCTCGCAGACACCACAGCAAAGCCCGTCTGGTCTTATGCTGTCATAGCCATGTCTGTCCCATATATGGACTTTGGACTTGTGATCAAGGCACAGCTTTTCGTGAGTTGGCATTCGATTTGTGGTGAGCAACTTCATAACAACTTTTCCAGATCAAACCTACAGTTGTTGTTTGGCCATCTAGGTTCTCTAAGGATTGGCTGGAGGAAGTTGTCTTGGCTAGGCTATGCATTGGTCACAGTTTTTTAACTCATCATTTTCTTTTATGTGGGACTGATCCACCAATGTGTGGCCTTTGTCACACAAAATTTTTACTTTTGTGTCATCATTATGGATGTGAGCAGCAGCACCATTTTAGAATGTCTTTTCTAAGGGGTTCACCTCTGAAGTTGGACAGTGTCCTTGGTGATGGTGACACTGTCCACCTAGATTTTGTTTATATTTTTTAAGGGCCATTGGCCTTTTTAAATCTACTTGAGTTTTTTTACCTGATCTTTGGACATTGTGTTTAGCTTTTAACTTCATTTCTTTTTTACTGTTTACAGAGTTTTACTTTTTGTTTTTATTTTTATACTGGTTATTTGGTGTAGATTTCGACACTGCTTTGCACCAAGAAACCCCCAAAACCAATCAGTTAACTCAATGTTTGGTACTTTTTGGCATTTCTTCATCTCTTGTCTCATCTGAGTTCAGCTATTCTCCTCTTTGCCTACGAATTATGGTGTATCTGGTCACCAGGTTTTATGTTTTTCATTCTCTTCCTACATTAGAGGTTTTTTTTTCTTTTGGGCACGCTGATTTCCCTGGAACCCTTCATTCTTTTGAAGCATGTACTCATGTCTCCTCCAGTGGACCTTGTGGACCCAAAGGTTTCTGTCTTGAGGTCTCTTGTCCTCATTTGTGAACCTTTCCATTCCTTAAGGAATTGTCATGATGATTGGACCACGCTCATGCTACTTCTGACATTCCCTTACTACTTCTCAGGCCTGATCTTTCCCTTTGTTTATGCTTCCCTGTAATTGAGGTACCTGTCTGGATAAGGGCAGGATTTCTGAAGTTTTTATGCTGGAAAAGCATTCACTTCACATCAGTGTGTTTGATCTTATTGCTATTTGTCTGGCATGCTTCCATTCCTGCCACTAAAGGTGGATCATTTGATCATGTTCCACTCTGTCAATTCCTCAGTTATTTCCTGCATCAACCATCCAAGAGGCACCTATTCAAGGACCCTATACTTTTAGGTGTTAAGACACACTTCTGGGCCCATTCACATTGGGTTTATCTTATTGCCATTCATATTCCAGGAGCTAAGAACTCGATGGAGGGCTGCCTCTCTTGGCCAGTTCACATTTTACCAAAAGAGTGTTCTATACACCCCCAGGACTTTTATGGGGTTTGTTGTTAGTTAAACATGTCCCTCATGGATGCATTTGCCAACCTTTTCACCTCTAATTTGTCTCTATTCTGGTCTTCTATTCCTCATCTTTTGGCTCTAGCTGTTAATATTCTTAACTAGTCCAGGACTCATCTCTTTCTATATGCTTATTCCCCCAATCCTCTCTTCTCTTGGGCCCTTCACTTTTCATACTACTCTCCTTATTGGGTCCTATTGACCAGGTCAGCTTTGATCCACTTCACTTTCAGATTCCCTTCTCTTGCTTCCCCTTCATGAGTCCCTTCTTCATTGAAGGATATTTTCCCTCCATCCTAATGCATGGGATTTATCTGATCAGTCACCCATCAGGCAGGACTTTCCAATTGCGTGGCATTATTTTTGTCCCATTGCTGTTGGCCTACCACTGTTTTTGACTATCATTGACATTGGCAGGTCTTTTGTCATTAGTTCGTCTGTCATACTGTGAAACACCTTTCTGTCTATTTTTTTACCTGGTAGTTTGTCCATGGTTTGGTTGGTCTCTGCCTTTACTAGTTGTCAGGCAGCCATGTTCGTAACATTTTGCCTTTCCCGATATCACAATGTATCTCCTTCCCTGTCCCCTCCATTGTGTTGTACTCCTTTGTTTTCCTCCATCCTCCCTGCCTGATTGAGACATTATTGAGGTTTTGCACGATCTCATGAGTGCCCCATTTGAGTTGTTGACCTTTTGCTTCTTGTAGTGTCTTTCTCTTCTCACTTGTTTCCTCCTCCTTCTCACCTGTGATTACCATCCTTTGGATATCTATGATATTGATGCTTCTCACACCCTCTACCACCACACTTTTATACTCCTTTCCCCAAACTGATCTCTCCTTTCTGTGACTTTGACCACTCAGGATGGTAGCCACACTTCTCTCTCTTTCCTTATGTCTCTCACCTATTTGACTGTTCAGACCCAGATAAGCTCATGTGTCCTGTTTGAGCTGTTTGGTGTGCCTTATCATGTATCTCTCCCTTTCAGGTTCCTCAATGTCGTCTGTTACTCTGGGATTCCTCTTTATCCTAGGACCTCTTTGCTTCTACCCTTATTTCATGGGTCCGTCAATTCCTTCAATTGGTATGTTTGTATCTGGATGTAAATGTTTGCAGACTAGTTCACATTTATTTGCATTTGATTCATCACCTTTCTCATTCTCTTCTTCACCAACCCTAGGTCAAGATCCTCCAGACAGACATGTAGATGACTCTCCATACATTCATTTCCTTCTTTATATCATCTGTATGTTTTATCTCCTGATGGGTTTTGGATTCCACTGATCACCATTCTTCAATCACCCCCTGTCTTTGAGAAGAATACATACTATTTCTTTTTCAGAGACCTTTTTAATTTCATAGTATCCCACTAGGTAGCTGGAGTTGCCTTCCAGAGTTTATGTACCCAAAATCCACATAGGGCCAAGATAATGGAAATCGCTCATACCATCCACCCTGACTTTAGCAGTGCCCACTAAATAATGGGGGGTGTTCTGCATGGCCTTGAAATATCCTCGTGGTATGCATATTTATTAAATTGCTTGATCCAGACTTATTCCATGAAATATAATGGGAAAACTAGCACTTAGAAAGTATTCTGCTCACTTCTTTGGATTACTCTTACTGGCTTTTAAAGATAGGATTTTATGGCCATCCATTGCACTGTGTCCAATGAGGGATCCAGGCACTTCTCTGGATCTGCCCAATGTGAATTATCCCCCCTCTCCTTCATTAAGTGGAGCATCAGAGACTCTTGCTACTTACCAGTTCCTAGCTGCTGGGGTAATAGACCATGAAGAATTCTCACAGGTTGGACTTAGCGTAATACAGTGAGAAGTGAAGCAATGGTAACACTGTCACCCCTCTAATCCATACCTCATACCTTTTGTGCCCACCTCCTGCATTCTGAGACTGTTCAGCTGAGTCGAGGTGAGCATACAGTGTACAAAAAACATGATCCAAAACTAATGTGCCCTCCTCATGCATCCAGTTTGTTCAGTAAAGTTGAGGTGAGTATACACTATAATACAAAACTGATGTGCCCACTTCATACAGCCAGAGTCTGTTCAACAGAATGAGGTGAACACACACTACACAAAACCATATTGCATAACTAACGTTCCTTCATTCTGCAGCTGGAGTTTGTACTGTAGAGTCTGTTCAGTAGAGTTAAAGTGACCATGCAAGATATGGTCTAAACATGCCCCAATCACACTACACATATTGGTTCACTGACTGCTTGTGTGCAAGTGCTCTGATGTCATTTTTTCATTCTATCCATTCCTGCTACACATGGAGCTCATTTGTCTCTTCTTCACTTTCATTCTAAGTGAAGTATACCCTGGTCAAAACAAAATGCAGTCTCTCACAGGTGTGCTCTTAGGGAGACCTTGCCATCAGGTGTCAAACTCCATGGGCTTCCCTCCAAGTTTATTCTAAAGGGAGCTCATCTAGGCTAAATTTTGCTCCAGCTACTCCACGAATTCAATGTGGAATTTTAGCTGAACTGTGTGGGGGAGGTGAGATATTTTTTTGGAATTGAACATTATCCTGACCTGAAAATGTATTTCTGATTGATACTCTCTTCTTCACACATTCCCATTTGTCCTCATCAAAGAATAAAGCTACCACAAGTGCAAGTGAATAGGGGGGAGTTACTGCACCTAGAGGTTGTGTCGCCTTCCTTTGGTGGGGGGCTTTTGTTGCATGATGACGTCACCATGCACCAACACTGTTTATATCAAAATGTGAAATTAGTTGGGAGTTGCCTTAAGGCTAGCGACATGCAAATCTTTTAGACAGATGCACAAGGAAGATGACTGAACTGTCTGTGGAATACATTTTCAGATTAGGAAAATGTCAATGTTTTATGTTGTGACAGACTCTAGAGTTAATTTGGTGTAGTAGAAATTCTGTGAAGGGTATTTATTTCCTGTTGTAATGTACTTGATTACAGACTCTTAGAGCTAATTTGATATTATAGAATTTATTTTTGTTAGTTTTTTGTGGTAACAGATTTGGTGACATACTTTTAAAATTAATTTGGTGAAGTTGAACTTCATTGTATCAATATCTCACTGCAACATACAGTTGATGACTGAATATTTAGTTCATTTTTGTTTGATGTAATTTCTTTACATAATATAGTATTTTTTTATTTGGTGAAAGGCCATTAATGATTGACCCTCAAGGTCAAGCCAATAAATGGGTCAAGAATATGGAAAAAGAAAATGGACTAATTGTTATTAAGCTTGAAGACAATGATTTTCTACGTAATCTTGAGAACTGCCTGCAATTTGGTCAACCAGTGCTGTTGGAGAACATAGAAGAAGAGTTGGACCCATCTTTAGAATCAGTCTTGTTGAAACAGACTTTTAAACAAGGCTAGTATGTTTCTAAGTATACCAGTGCTGATAAAATTCACTTTTGTACTAATTATATGTGCATTAAAGAAGTTTTTACAACTGTTTAGTTTTATTTTAGAATGTATCATTTAAAAGACTATTATGTTGGTATCTTTATAAATTTATATGTTTCTAAGTATCTTGGTAATTATGTATGTTACCAATGTATCTTCTAATAAAGATTATCTGAGGAAGCCATAGTAATATTTCTATATTGTAACAGTTAATAATAGATATTTTTTAAGTACAAAGAATATTGAACTTGAGACTTGAACTCAGAACCTCTGGATAATAAGGCCTGTGCTACAATCACTGAGCTATTCCAGAGTATAAGCAGTCCTCATCAACATTCATTTATAAAGCTTCCCACCATGAGTGAGTGTGATAATCATGCTACATTATGACATGTACAAAGACCAAATCACAGAAGACTCACAATTATTTATTCAATTGTAAAAGGAAATCATAGTAATATTGTTATATCATAACAAATTTTTATAAGGGAACATTGATGGAGAACACTTGTACTTCTGTGTAACTAAATGATTGGCCTAATTAGCCAGTGGTCCCATATTCAAGTCTTAGTCAAGCAGTCTCTTTTCAATTATGAGTTGTTGTTTTTCTTATATAAAAAATATCTATTATTGATTATTACAATATTAATATGCTTTTCTTTTGAAATTTAATAAATACTTGTAAGTCTGTGATAGATTTCTGTGATTTCGTCTTTGTAGTTATCATAACATAATATGGTGATTATACTCATGGTGGGAAGTTTTATAAGTGAACATTGATGGAAACTGCTTGTACTCCTGTGTAGCTCAATCGTTAGAGCATTGGCTTTGATAGCTGATAGAGATTAAGGAAATTGTTTCTAATAGATTGTACTCATGTTATTCTACTAGGTATCTCATAAGTTTTTTTGGCATTAAGTTGCTAATTATAATGGGTGTTATTTATACAACATCAACTAGAAATATAAAATTATTTCTAATAGGTGGTGTTGAGATGATAAAGCTAGGTGATGCAACTGTAGAGTTCAACCAAGACTTTAAATTGTATATCACTACCAAGTTAAGAAATCCCCATTACCTTCCTGAACTTGCAACAAAGGTATCACTCCTTAATTTCATGATCACTCCTGAGGGTCTGGAAGATCAACTACTAAGTATTGTTGTTGCTCAAGAAAGGTAGATAATAGTAAATCCATATTGTCTAAGATCAACATATCATTAGTGATTAGCTGATCTACTGTGGATTCTTTATAACAACATTCAATTAAAGACTCTTTCTTGATGTTGCAAATAGTTACTGTGTTTTCTTTCTGTGTTTCTAGAAGTGTACTATTTTACCAGATAACATTTTTTTGCCATATGAAATATGTACAATACTTTATTATGATTACTCCGTAGTGCTTCTTTTTTAAGTTACATTTTATTGATTCTAGAGAACAAAATGTTATTGTAATTATTCAAATTCTTGAAAATTGCTAAGACACTAGATAAAGAATTTAGTATTTAAAAATATAATAGTCAATGTTTTAGATGTTGCTAGCTATGAGGAGGGTGCTACTGCGTTAAAAAAGGATTTGGATTATTTGGTGACTTGGTCAAATAAATGGCAGATAAATGCAAGGTAATGCATGAGGTGTATCATTGAATTATGAGCATAATTTTGGTGGGAGTAACCTTAATAGTATTAAGAAAGAAAAGGGTCTTGGAGTTCTGATCGATTAGCCTCTTAAGCCAACCAAGCAGTTTGCTGTTGTTAGTGGCAGGAAAAATAGAATTTTAGGTTGTATCTACAGAAATATTGAATACAAGTCTAAATAGGTTATAATGTCATTATAGGCCGTTGGCTAGGCCACATTTGGAGTACTGTGTTCAGTCTTAGGCTCCTTACCTTAGGAAGGACATACAAGTGTTGGAAATGGTTCAGAGGAGGACTACTAGGATGATACCTGGGATGGAAAGGTTGTCATATGAGGATAGGTTAATATTTCTGAACTTGTTTTCTCTTGAAAAAATAACAAGTTACAGGGGACTTTTTAATACTCATGCCACAAGCCTTCTGCATCCCCCTATTGGAATCAAATGATTCCAATGTGTCTCTCATGCAAATCATCATTCATCACCTATCCACCAATTGGAGCATGGTACACTCACGTGATGCATGTGACTCCCTGTATATGCCTCTAACAAACTATCACTTCTTGTTTGGCAGTGCTTGCACTCAGACATCTTTCTTTTTTCATGTGGTTTCATGTTTGAGATTGTATTTCTCGAAGTGGTTTAATTTAATTTAAAATACTCAGTTTTTGACGTTATTTCAATTCACTTATCCTTATTTACTTCAAATGCTTTTGTTGACTACATCACAATGAACTTCGAAGTTAATGTCACCACTTTGGGGGTCAATCGACATGTGCTATACCACAGGCTTCAGGTGCTGGCGACTCGATGGGAGATTTGTCTGTGTTTATTTGCAGAGAGATTGTATGTTATATGAGTCAACCTTTATCTCCAAACATTACCCCTCTTCCTCCTGATACTGTGGAACCTGGCCAGGTTGACGAGGACTTTGATCACCTGTTCCCACCTTCTGATTTTGCTGTGCCTTTCCATTCCCTCTCTGACGATTCTCTTCAGTTGCCCATGGTTTTTTGGACTTTATTTCTTGGTTATGTGATGTTTTATCCCTTGCTCATATGTCTTATGATCTATATCCTTTGTTATTGCATGAACATACTTCCCAATCGTATTTGGTGTTTCCCGAATCCCCTGGCATTCAGGTTCATACTTACCAATTAGCCTCTCAGTTGGGCGATGGTATTAGTATGCCTTGTCCCCCACAGGCTTCAGATCAGTCATCCCTCGCATTTCATAGGGCAGACTGTCCATATCTCAAGCAACATCTGTTGCATTCTGTTTTGCCCATTTGGGAGGCGGGCCCTGAATCTCTCATTAGCATCACCCATGTCCAATTTTCCCACCTCTGTCTTACCCTCACGACATTTTTTGCGGTACCTTTCCATGATTCATCTCCTGTCTAAGGCTCTTCACAGAAATCATGATGGGGTTTTCTGGAGATACCCTCTCCCTCACTATCTCATCATTGGCTCGTTTATCATCTATGGCTCTGGCTTTACAAATGTGGTATCTTTGTTGTTGGGACCTCTTAGGTCGTGATGCTGTTTTATATCGAACCTGTTTACCTGCTTCTTATCTCTGGGATTTGCATATGGCTCTGTTTTAAGACTTTCCTTTTGTCTACAATATGATCTCAGAATCCTTGGAATCTCAGGTGGTATCTGCCCAGCAACACTCTACTAATACCTATCAAGTTTCCCGTTTACCTCAATCAGAGCCAAGTGTGGTACCTATTTCAATTTCCCATCCTTCCCCTTACCTGTCCCTCCTTCCCATGGTGCCATGGCTCACCATTTTTCTTGATGACACATGATACACTGCCAACAGTTCTGGTGACTACCTGGTGGGTTGAGACCCAGTGGGAGCTTGCCTTGTGGCCTTCATTCATTGATGGTGCCCTTTCATCTCGGATGTTTGGGTTCTTCAGGTTTTGTCAGAAGAATTCTAAATTCTGTTTCTTGCCTCACCTCTCTTGTCCTAGGTACCTGTTTCTTTCCCTACTTCTCGAGATCCAGTAATTTGCCGGCATCTATCAGAGGTGGTACAGGGCCTCCTCACCCAACAGGCTATATAACCTGTTCCACATCATTCACTGGGGTTTTACTCCAATCTTTTTATTGTTCCCAAAAAGACTGGGGACTAGAGGCCTGTCATCGATCTGTCCTGCCTCAATTGCTTTGTTCACCTCCTATGTTTCACCATGGATTCCTACATCAATTTTCAATGGACTTTTTCTCCAGGTCTATGATGACCAAGATGAACGTCCCCAATGCCTATCTGCATATTTCCATCTTGAAACAGTCTTGCCCTTATCTATGGTTCGTCCATCGAGAGGTGGTATACCAATTTTGCACCATATCCTTCAGATGGCTTTGGTTCCTTACATGTTTTGTCAGGTGGTACAAGCTTTTTCTCTTCATTTTCATCTTAGGGCTACATTTCAATTTTTACACAGACAACTGGCTACTTCTGGCCAATTTCGAATAGGAATCAGCTTGTCATACTCGTCAGCTCCTTCTTGAAAGTTCTCTAGTAAGCTGGTTGATCAAATTGGAGAAATCCTTCCTAAGTCTTACCCAATTCCTTGTAATTTGGGTGTCTTTTTAAACACTCACCTCAGTTTGGCCCAAACTTCTCCTCTCAGTCTCCATTTTATGGAATTGTCAGTTTGCCATGCCCTGTCTGCTCCCTTCCTGCACATGAGGTTCTGTTGCTTTGGGGAATGTGGGCTTCTATGACACCACTAATCCCCCTCAACCATGCACACATGTGCTGCCTTTAGTGGACTCTGAATGGCCAATGAAACCTTACTTGGGACCCCTTGGATGCTCCCATGACCTTCCCTTGTAGACAATCTCCTTTGGTGGTTGGACAAGACTCACACATCGGCTGGTGTCCCACTTCTTCCTCCTTGTCAGGGCTTACACCTATTTATGGATGCATCCTTTCAGGGCTGAGGTGCATGGGTCAATCACCAGGAGGCTTTGGGTCATTGGTCTCTAGACAGAAAAGCTTTAAATTTCAATGTCTTAGAGCTCCTAGCCATTCGTAAGGCTTTAGATCACTTTCTTCCCATTGCCAAACATTGTCTGGTAATAATCCATCCCAATAATTCCATGGTGCTGGGTTAAATCAATCACCAAGGCAGCACCCAGTTGAGATCTCTCTGTTTTTGCATGTTGGATCTCCTATATTGGGCTGTCATGCAACACATTCACCTAATTGTGTGTCATGTCCCTGTGATTTCAACCTCATGGTGGATCATTTTTAAGGTCCTGACAAGGTTTACCTGATGGTGACTTTGCAGTGTATGGGTGTTTCTCACATCGATGCTTTTGCCACTGTCCTCAGTCACCAGTTACCTCAATTTTGGTCCATAGTTCCTCATCCTCTGGCTTTGGCTATAGATGCCATCAGCCAGGATTGGGCACACAAATTCCTATTTGTTTATTCTCCTATCTGATTACTTCATCGGGTAGTTTCTCTGATCTATACCACTTTGTACTGGGCCCTTCTGATCACTCCCTATTGTTTATTCCACCTAAAATTATTCCCTCCATTACCACTTCCCTTAATACCCGACCTCCTTCATCAACCCCAGTCACCAGTTCTACATCCCACACTTCATGTCCTCTGTTTCCACACCTGGCTTTTGTCTGGTTCTTGGCGAGGAGATCTGGTTTCTCCCATCGTGTAGCTTCTCATTTGGCCCAATCCATCTGTCCTTCCTCCATGAAAGTGTATCAGCAAAAATGTAAAGTCTTTCATGCTTGGGAATTTCTAGCTGCTCGCCCTACTGTTGCTGGTGTCTCTGAGTTTCTTGCGTAGCTTTTTGACTGGGATCTTTGGTCTCCTCGATTTCAGGTTATTGGGCAGCTTTAACCATTACCTTTTGCTTTTACTGCAGGATTTTTTCTCACCCATCCTTACCATGTTAACCCGTTTTTCCCAGATTCGTCAATCTCCTTGGCGACCTGCCCTTCCGGATTGGGATATTAATGTGGTCCTCCATTCCTTTACTTTACGTCTGTTCGAACCTATATCCTCGTGTTCTTTGTCCCCCCTCCCCTGATGATGTATTTCCTCCTTCTGGCCTGTGGGTGTCGATGGCCTGACTTGTTCGCCATCGACATATTTTTTACATATTCTTCAACTGGGCAAAGAGTATACTTGTATCAGAAGTGGTGTGGTTCTCCTCTTCAGATCTGACTTTCACATCTACAGAGGTATCCTTCGATCACTTTCAGGAGGTATGTCTGTTTTTCCCTTGCACTGGTCCCTCCTCCTAATCAATATGGGATTCTAGCTAATTTTTTGAGTGGTAGGAAGTACCATATTGGAAGTTATAATTTTCCTATACTGAAAATGTATTTCTGATAGGTACTTCCCTCCCTTCCTCCCCACTCACTTCTTGTGCTTCCATCATTTGCCAAACTTCAATGTGATACTTTGATAGAGGCACATAGAAGGAGTCACATGCATCACATGAGTGTACTATGCTCCTATTGGTGGATTGGTGATACATGATGATTTGCATGAGAGACAAGTTTGAATCATTTGTGGCATGTGTAATAAAAAGGTTTGCATATAGAGGGCAGCAATAAACAAGAATAGCTAATCTTGTGACAAGAGGAAAGTACCTATCGGAAATACATTTTCAGCATAGGAAAATTATAACTTTGGCAGGGTTAGGGGGGGTGGATCTGATCTAAGTATTTAAGATTGTTAAGGGAATTAATAATGATAATTCATCTTTTTTAATATTTATAGTGAAAATGGTAAGACTAGAAGACATAAATTTTGGCAGGTTGGGGGTAAGCTTCTGCTAAGATAGCTTTATCTTTTTAACAGGGTTGTTAGCCTTTGGATTATGTTGCTTTCAGATGCAATAGATGTAATTAATTTAAGGAAAAGCTGGATAGATATTTATATGATAAGGATTGACTTTTTAATTTAGTAAATAGGATGGCCTAGATGGGCCAAGATATACCTTGTTGTTCTTTGATGTTATGTTATTATATAAAAGTTTTAGGTTTGAAATACTCAGAATCATTTTTTCAATATTTTTTTAGAATATCAAAAGCTTTTTTTTTAGTTTTCTGTAGTATCATTAGGAATTTTTATTGAAAGTAGTTTTTGAGGTATATATTTGATGATAACTAAGTATATTTTAATGTCAGTATCATCATTTATTTTATTAATCTAATATATTTAGCACAATCTTCTCTCATGTTAAACAACATCTTCAGTCCTTTGACTTGTATGCTTGGTTTACCAAGAGGAAAACCAAGCATTAAAGTAAACAAACTAAAGTGATGTATTTGAAACATTAACTCAGTTGGGTGTAAGAATATTTTTCATGAATATGAAGTATGCAATCCTCTCAATGGTCAATCACTAATAAGAACTGGAACACATATTTGTTTTTAATAAAATGTTTTTTTCTTCCCTCACTCACTTTCCAATTATTTTATATTTTTCTATATCTGTAGATATTTTACTTGAAAATATTTAGTTTTATTGTGTATACTTATACAAACATATTGAAAGTGATTTTACTTTTGTCAGAAAAACTCATCCATGTAAACGTTAAAAGACACAATGAAAAATATTTTATAGACCTGACCTTGAGGAAGAAAGGCAAGCTCTAATCCTTCAGACAGCTGCCAATACAAAAGAATTAAAAGAACTGGAAGATAAAATTTTACACACTCTCTCATCATCTGAAGGTAACATCTTAGAAGATGAGACTGCTATCCATGTTTTGGATTCATCAAAACTTTTAGCTGATGAAGTGTCTCGCAAACAAAAGGTACCAATAATATTACTTTTGAATCAGAGCAAGTTACTTACTTAGAGCAAAACTAAAACCTAACTTGGTAATGAGAGTACTTAATCTTCTTACTTATAAAGAATGCATTGTTTTATCAGTGGGGTAACTTCCTTGTTAATGATATTTTTGGCCATATATCCAATAATATCTCATGATATTCATCCAGCTTAAGAGGCTAGGCCTACATTTAGTTCTGGAGTTAATGTTGAAATGTAGTTTGTTTTTAGGCCTACAACTTGCAAGTGAAAGTGGCTGTAGAAATATCATAAGAACTAAAAAGAAATAAACTAATTTTTTATCATCATGTGGACCAGACTTTGCATTATTTTAACCAAGTAATCTAAAAGAACACACCAAAGTGATAAAACACATTGCAAAAATAACTACCATCAAGAGTACTTAATATCAAAGACATACCTTTAGAATATATCAAAGAATCAGTGAATCTTACCATTTTTTTTAGATTGCATATTTAAAATTAACAATAATTTTTTCAACAAGTTAAACGTCTGACAATTGGGTCCTCTTTACCTCCTGGTTTGAGTTATATATTTATAGGTGCTTTTGAATATACAATGCCTTGCAAAAGTATTCACTCCCCTGCAAAGTTTCCACATTTTGTTGCATCTGAGCTGGCAATCATGAAACTTTAATGAGACTTTATATTTAAAATTTACACAATCCACTTCAAACTTAGAATGCTAAAAAGACACTTATATTATGCAAGTAAGTTAGATTTTCAAAGAAAATTAGAATATTCTCTGTTGCATAAGTATTCAATCCGGTATGGGTGAGTGATAAAAAAGAAGCCATTACTGAAAAAGGATTATCTTAAATCTCATATGGAGTTTGTGACAAAGCATGTAAATGATATTAGACATGTGGCAGAAGATTTTGTGGTCAAACGAGACAAAAATTGAGTTTTTGGTCTAAATTCAAAGCATTACATCTGGTGCAAGCCCAACATGGCACATCACCTAGTCAACACCATCCCAACTGTCAAAGCATGGTGGTGGCAGCATCATGTTATGGAGATGCTTCTCACCAGCAAGGATTGGGAAGCTAGTCAGGATTGAGGGGAAGATGGATGGTTTAAATTACAGTCAAATCCTAGAGGAAAACCTGCTTGAGTCAGCCAAGAATCTAAAACTGGGTCAAAAATTCACATTTCAGCAAGACAATGACCAGAAGCATATGGGCAAAGACAAAACTGGAGTGATTTCAAAAGAAGAAAGTGAATGTTCTGGAGTGGCCCAGTCAAAGTCCTGACTTGAATCCAATAGAAAATTTGTGGCAAGACTTGAAGATTGCAGTCCATCAACGATCCCCAATGAACTTGTCAGAATTGGAAGAATTGTACCATGAAGAATTGGCAAAATTTATACCACACATTGTTCAATGCTGGTAGAGACCTATCCAAAATAACTGTAATTGCTGCCAAAGGTGCTTCCACTAAGTACTGACTTAGGGGGCTGAATACTTATGCAATCAGCAAATTTCAATTTAAATATTTTCTTTGCAGGTTTTGCTGAAATTCAACCTCCTTCAAACATAACTATTTCTATTTCATCAAAATGTGACATTATTGGTAGGGGGGGGGTGAATACTTTTACAAGGCATTGTATCAAGTTACAAAAAGCTTTAATAAAACCTATAGAATATATATGATGACACTTTTGTGATGTGGAAACACAGCACTGAAACCCTTAAGGAGTTTTTAAACTGTATGAATGATAATGATGAAGGAATTAAATTCACTATGTAGTGTCATGTGGCTAGTATTGGAATAAGGCTTTGTGCTTAATAACAAAGAAACAAACTCTTTCTGACAACTTTACATCTTGACAATAATCCATCAATGTAGCTTTCCTTGCAAAAGGCTAATATTCTAATACTTTCATTTCCAAAGCCTATCACTCCTCTCTGCTGGTTTTCCATAATCAATCTTGTGAAAAAAAGGGTGACAGTTTCCCAGCATCCATTTAACAGTTCAATTGCAGAGGAATACACAGGTGACCTGACTTGACTTGAAGCCATATCTTGGTGAACCCATACCCTGATGGCCTCTCTTCCAGGTGTAGATGCTTCTTGATTATATTGTGTGTTGTTGCCTAGTACACGTGGAAACATTTTGCCACTGACCTTTGTGTTGTGTTCTTGGATTCTTACCTGTTACATGATGCCACACTTTATTTTTCTTACCATGGCTGGGGTACAACTTGCTACAGGTCTATTTTTGGATGGTCCTGGTGTCTGAAGTTGATCCATAATTTCTATTTTATTTTCCAATGATATTACGTACAAAGAATATCCCCATCTTTTAATCCCCAATTTGAATATTTCTTTATAATCTGTGTTTATGAACATTTTGTGTTGGCATATGCTGTTAACTACCTATCCCAAAAGTAATGAATTTTTAGTGGCATCACACTACCTATGAAATTCCAAGCATTGTCAAAATGTAGTTATGATACACACTTTTTCACCAGAACTTTATATCAGCTGTAGTTGTCATATGATTTGCTTATTTGCATATTCAAAATCATTCTAATATAATACACTGAATCTTGCAAATATGAAGAAATTAAACTAATATGGATATGTGGTTTCTACCAATTGTAGCATATATTCATAATGGTCACACAAAGAAATAAGAAGCAATTCTGTTAACCTACATTGGTTTAATTTGTAGCCACTTGTATGTGGAATGTTCCCACAGACAAGCATTAAAATTCCACCAACTTTGTTAAGTTTTTTTTACTTTTGACACTGAATTTAATTGCTGTGCTTATGAGGTCTTGTATAGAAATTAAACTAATTTTATTTATCCTTGAAGAACTTTAAATTCGGATAATTTGATAAATTAACTTGTTGATCAATTCCTGTGTTTAAAGTTTCTTGAATATTCAACCAAACTTTTCCTTGCACTTAGATAGCAGAAGAGACAGAGAAAAAGATTGAGACATCCAGGTTAGAGTATCGACTAATTGCCAAACACTCTTCCACTTTATTTTTCTCAACAACAGACCTTCCAAATGTAGATCCAATGTACCAGTACTCCTTGACATGGTTTGTTAATCTGTTCATGAATTCCATTGAAAATAGGTAAGAATCTACATTTTCTTTGACAGTTGGTCTAAACCTCCATGGAAGCTTAACATTAAATACTCATTAGCTTGTGTTTCACTACATCCTGAAATGTTTGTGACTTGGTGAATTAATGTCAGCCCCATACATCCTTTCTTTCATTTGTTAGGGTATTTATATATATATATATATATATATCTTTGATACACTAGATAAAATATATATATTTGCTTTTTTGTCAGGTTTTTAATAAGGCCAGATTTTTTTACATTAAAACTAAACTCACATGTAGTCTAACTTCATTTACACTAACTTACTTGCACTAACTTGGTCGCTTATATATATATATTGCACAACTGAGGCCTAGAACTTTCTGCAAACTACAAAACAATATGGTATAATAATACTCATTTAAAGCAACAAGAAAAATTCAGAATGTTCAAGTAATGTGACGTCAATTAACAACAATTGAACTACACAACAAATGGTTCCTAAACAGTTATGTAAACAAACCTGTGATAAATTATTGCTTCTAAAAATACTGTTACGACAGTGTGATGCTGGAGTTTCTCAAATTATTGAGGAACCCTGCAAATGTTCGAGTGTTGGCCAGACACCCTCTTTTTAGTATATAAGCCAGGCTTGAAAAACCAGCATGATTGAAGAGATAGATAGATATAGATAATTGAGTAAAGCAGATGGTAGTGACAGTAATATAAAGTGTGTGTTTTGTTATCGAGATTGCAAACATATTGAATGTGGAAATTCTGTATATTACAAAGTTGTATAGAGAAAGAATAAACTAGTTTTAATTAAGAAAGGACTTGTATTACTGAAGTTCCTCGGAAAGAACTTATACTACAAGCAGATACGTAACAATACTAACTTAACACTTGTGCTTTATAACTATCCAGATCTTAACTCTCATAATAAATCTAAATGAAACAGTTGTGTATATCTAACACTTTTTAAATTATAAATTGTCAATGTGTTATTTTTGATGTTTATTATTTTTCTCTACCTTATTGGTAACTGTTTTATATTCATATCACAGCTTACGTTGAAGTTATTAGCTACATATTAAATAAGCTGGCTAATAAACATGATCTTGTAGAGTAGATATCTCTGAGGTTTTAAAATTAAATGTGATGCACAAAATATAACTTGTTGACAATAAGTTAAAGAAATATATATATATAAAACCATCTCCATAGTGGGGACAAATGAAGTAATACAATAAATGGCAAACTTGTTTCTTTAAAACAAAATGGAAAAGCACTTGTAGAAATAGCAGGTCTGAATTTGTTTTAATTGCTTCTGAGATTGGAATAAACCATGATATTTGAGAGTGTCATAAAAGATAAGGCAGAATTGTTTTGTTTTTCAATTATACATTTTATACTTAGATCTCAAATATAAAGAAATAGATAAGATTTGATTTTTCTTTTTGGAAATAATTTTATTATCATATGTATACCTTTAGTGCTGGAAAGATTTATGCTCTTTAGGTTACTGACTTAAATATTTTTGTTCATTGTGACATATGAGTTAAATTATACAACGTGGGGTTTACCATATGTTCTCCTTCACAAATGGTATAACTGAAGACAAAATATAACTTTTTTATGATAAATTTGAGAAATTTATTTAATTAATCAAATTAAAGAGAGAAACTTATCCAAGTGAAAGTGTATTTGCTTTATTTACAGGAATATTGCCATAAGTAGATTGTGGGCTTGTCAGTTACTATTAAAGACATAGTTTTCATTTCTTAAAGTAACTGTGATATTAGAAATTATTTATACCTTTCAGACATTATTCGTAAATTACTTATTTTGGATATATTAGGTTGTCAAGAAATTAATGTTGCAATTTTTCATTAACCACCTCCCAAAAAACATACATCTCTTATAATAGTTAAACGAACTGCCTAAATGTCACGTTAATGCAGCTTATATAAAGTGTAAAGTTTAGTATACTTTAATCCCTTATAGTGATGGCACATGAGACACACATTTGACATGTAATGCTGTTTGAATACAAGAAGGGAAACAATGCCTCTGTAGCCACAAAGAATATCAAAGAAGTTTATGGAAATTTTTTGAACTTTTGTAAGTGTCAATGATGGTTCAGCAAATTTCGTTCAGGTGACATTAGCCTTAAAAGCTGTGATGGTAATGGCCAATGTGTTGGACTTGATATTGATGCTCTGAATATGCTTGTTGAGCCTAACCCAAGGCAACACACCACACTCATGAAATGGCCCTGAAATTGCATGTCTCTCATGAAACAATATGTAAACATTTTAGGAATATGGAAAAACTCCTTAAAGATCGTGTTTGGGTGCCTCTCGAACTTTCCGATGATCATCGTTTCCTATGTGTGAATGTTACTTCATCTCTTCTGGTGCATAATGCGCATGAACCATTTTTGGACAGAATTGTCACTGGTGATGAAAAATGGATTCTCTATGCAAATATTAAACACCCAGAACAATGACTCAGTCCTAGACAAAAATCACTTCCGACCCCAAAACTTGGACTCCATCTGCAGAAAGTGATGCTTTGCATTTGGTGGGACATCAAAGGAGTAATTCATTTTGAACTCATCATTCCACAGAGAACTGTCAATGCAGAGATCTATAGTCAGCAACTGGAATCAAGCCCTTCATCAGAAACACCCTTCACTCATCAATCGGAAAGGTGTTCTTCTTCTCCATGACAATGCACATCCACATGTGGCACGTTTTATGCAACACAAGATTATGGAGTTGGGTTGGGAAGTTCTCCCCCACCCACCATATTCTCCATATTACTATCAGATTACAACAACATGTTTATTGCTTCAAAGCCAAGTAATTTCTTTAACCAGGGCATTAACAACATGATGGTAAGATGGAAAAGCATCATCAATAAGAAAGAAGACTATTTAATTTAATAAATATTTTTTTTATATATATATATATAAGTTGTTTGGGTTTTTTCATCCAAAAAAAGTGACATTAATTTCTTGATGATCTAATAGTTTGCTTATAGATTTATTTGGTATTTTGAATTTCTGTTTGAGACTTTTGGGCTTGAAAACCTGCTAAATAAAAATATCAATGTACATTAAGATTAGACTAGAGTTGATCAGACCAGCCAGGTTATTGTTTCTTTATATGTAATAAAAGTTGGAAAAGGTAATATTTATCCAAAACATTATGTATAAATTGTATTTTTTTTCATGGAATCATACACTTTGTGTTCTTTGTAGAGCCAACTTGAGAAATCCTTAAAACTCCACTGCCACATTGTATTTTTAGTACTTAGATAAAGTATAGCAGATTTAAATTTTGTTTATATATATATACAACCTTTTTTTTGCTACAGATAAGATAACCTTATAAAGTTAAATCCATACTCTAGTTTCAGTATATTTATATCCCTTGAGAAGTAAGAATGTATTGAAGAGGTAAATAATCTATAACATCAATCTTGTGAATGTCATTCCTACATTTATATGACATGTGCTTTGTTTTTACTAATAGTTATAATGAACTATACTATATATATATTTAACAGCAACAAATCCAAGGTTCTAGAACGACGACTGAGATACTTGAATGACCATTTCACCTATAGTCTCTACATCAATGTCTGCAGATCATTATTTGAAAAGGACAAACTTATCTTTTCCTTCCTCCTTTGCTGCAACCTACTTATGTTAGTATTAAATTAGTTTGCATGCTTTTCAGAAATGGTGAAAAATTAAGTTTTAACTCAAAAACAGGTGACTGTGTCTTCTGCTTAGAAACATGAGCCTGATAAGTTAAATATGAAACTTTATTGATTGTTACTATTTATCTGATTTATTGTGATAAGTATAACATTAATTTCATATGATGCTACATACAGTGTTAAAATGACAATCTTTGTTAAATTAGATCATTTGTTATATCAACAGTTAATCATCTTAAGAAGTTCTTATACTCTTAATTTTTGAGCTTCAATTACTGTATTTGGTAAATGATGTCTGCATTTTTCTCTACATGTAAATGTATGTTTTTGTTCAAATGTCTGCATCTTGCTTTACCTGTTAATTTAAGTTGTTTGTTAAAATGTCTGCCCCTTGCTCTACCTGTTAATTTAATTAGTTTATTAAAATGTCTGCACTATACTCTACCTGTTAATTTAAGTTGTTTATTAAAATATCTGCACCTTGTTCTACCTTTTAATTTAATTTGTTTATTAAAATGTCTGCACCTTGCTTTACCCATTAATTTAAGTTGTTTGTTAAAATGTCTGCCCCTTGCTCTGCCTGTTAATTTAAGTTGTTTAATAAAATGTCTGCATCTTGCTTATGTCTAAATGTAAGTTGTTTGTTAAAATATCTACACCTTGATCAACTTCTAAATCTAATCAGTTTGTTAAAATTTCACTTTCCGTCATAACTGTAAAAATTCTAGTGTATCCTTTTCTTTATATGAATGTTTTGCGAGTGTGTTTCAACAAACTGTTTCTATTTGAGTGTGATAATATAATTTTAACAAAACACACATTGAAAATTGTGAATTATATGAGTGATGTTTTTAATAGTTTCTGGCTAACAGCTATCATACTGAAGAGATTTGTAGAGAAGAAAATAATAATACTTTTAATCAACTCTTTAGACTTTCCTACCATTCAGAGGTCAGAAAGAAATACTGATATTACTTGAATTTTTTAGTACCATATTGACTAATTCAGAGGACAAACAGCAGTGCTGCTGTCATTTAACTCTTCAGTACTCTCTACCATATTGACTAATTCGGAAGACAAACAGCAGTGCTGCTGTCATTTAACTCTTTAGTACTCTCCACCATAGTGACTAATTCGGAAGACAAACAGCAGTGCTGCTGTCATTTAACTCTTCAGTACTCTCTACCATATTGACTAATTCAGAAAACAAACAACTGTGCTGCTGTCATTTAACTCTTTAGTACTCTCTACCATAGTGACTAATTCGGAAGACAAACAGCAGTGCTGCTGTCATTTAACTCTTCAGTACTCTCTACCATATTGACTAATTCAGAAAACAACAGCAGTGCTGCTGTCATTTAACTCTTCAGTACTCTCTACCATAGTGACTAATTCAGAAGACAAACAGCAGTGCTGCTGTCATTTAACTCTTTAGACTCTCTACCATATTGACTAACTCAGAAA
>NW_013666604.1:86689-89489 GCF_000517525.1 Limulus polyphemus | reverse complement strand
CTGCTGTCCTATTACTCTTACTACTCTCTACCTATACGTAGTACTAATTACGGAAGAACAAACAGCAGTGCTGCTGTCATTAACTCTTAGTACTCTCTACCATATTGACTAATTCAGAAACAAACAGCAGTGCTGCTGTCATTTAACTCTTTAGTACTCTCTACCATAGTGACTAATTCGGAAGACAAACAGCAGTGCTGCTGTCATTTAACTCTTCAGTACTCTCTACCATACAGACTAATTCAGATGACAAACATTGTGACTTTTATCATATATAATTCATCAGTACTCCTTACAGTATTGAATGCATCAGAAGATAAACAACAGTACTATTTTGATTAACTTTGGTACTCCTAAAAGTAACATAATTAAATATTCTCCTTCTTCAGAAAGTGATCTTTGCTGTTTTGCCTTGCATACACATTTGTATTCATTACTCACACACTTCTAAAGACATGAAAATAAATAGCTATAGAAAAAACTAATATATATATATATATATAAATGTAGTGGTCTCTATTCATAACTCTGATTCTTCCAGGGCCAAGAAAGAGCTAAATCCACAGCATTTGCAGTTTTTCTTAACGGGAGGTTTAGGTCTTGAAAACAAATTACCTAATCCTGCTACTGACTGGCTACCTGTGAAGTGCTGGGATGAACTGTGCCGACTCTCTGACATCGCCCCTTTTAGTGGACTTAGGTCAGCTACATTTAGACACAATAAGTTTTTAACAGTTTTAAAGTCCTTGATATTATATTAAAAAGCTTGTGACAGGATTAAAAACTGCTATAAATTTTGAAAATAATATAACTTTTGTCTTAGTCTGAAAGAACTTACTATATGTTCTCACTTACGTACAGATCTTATGAGTATTTGGAGTGGGCTTTTTATCTGTTATTTTACACAATGGATATGTACCTATTTTTTTATGAAATTATGAGATGAAAAGCTTTTTTTTACCATACAAAGAAATATCAATGCAGTTGTTATATAATATAAGTTTTAATGATACACATTTTTTATCAGTTAAGTCAGTGCTAGTGAAATAGGATATTTAAGAAAATTCTTTGTAATACTTTTAGGTGGTTTGTTTGTTATTTCAAATATTTCCTAGAATTGTTTTAATACTTCATATCAGTTAGTGATTGTATTTGAATTTCTTATAAAACTCATATTTTTAACATGAGAAAGTAATTTGATAATATCAATCAGGGTAACTTGTTGAAAAAATGGACAGTTGAAAACCAAAACATTTGTAGTTTTTATAATAAAAAATGTGTGTTCACTTTAAAATATGCAAATAAGTATTGCTTTATTAAAATTGAATAGTTCTAATTGCATATGTAACGTGCTATAAGTCATTTTAAGCAAAGATTTGCAACATTCTGTTTTTAATTAGTATGGATCTCATGACATCTACAGCTAAGTGGAAAGAATTTTACAACCAAAAAGAACCACATAATTCTGAATTGCCTGATCCCTGGAAAGATAGGTTATCAGATTTCCAAAGCATGATGGTTCTTAGGTGTCTCCATCCTGATAAGGTACTTTTACGTCTAGGAGAACAATGAATAATTTGAAACTATAGCTGTAAAGATTCATTACACAAAAAAAACAGTGAAACCAACATCAAACTCATTATATATTTAATCTTTTGCAATTATTTAAGTAACCACCCTTCATCAGGATTTGCAGCAAAGTGTAAGAGATAATAAAATAAGTTGCATGTTAGTTTCACTATTTTTTATCATGTAGAATTACCATTCTACAAAATTTGACTTGTACAAGTTAGAAATAAATTAACTCATGGCTTTATTTATATTCTCTAAATCTTGATCAAGTTTATCTGTATGTGACTAGAGTGCACTTGTTTTATGACAGAAATTCATTGAAAATATCCAGTTTTTGATTTAATTAATGCTAAAAATTATGATTTCATGAGCTACACTTTTTATAGTTTGTTGCATTGTTTGTTTTTTGGTGGCAATCATTAAATCAATGTTACCTATACATTTATGAAGAAAATAAAATAAACTCATTATAAAATTAAATATAAGAAAAAGATACTCAGCAACATTTTGATTTAAGTTTACTTATTTTATCCTCTAAACTGTATTTAACTCATACAGAGTTTTCTTTTTAAGATGGTTTGTATATGTAATCCTGACATGTTTCAGATATCAGGTTATTTCTTCCAGATTGTTCCTAGGGTATTTAGATTTGTGAGTTCTAACCTTGGACAAAAGTTTGTCCAGCCTCCTCCTTTTGACCTTTCTCAAAGTTACGGTGACTCTGGCTCCTGCATTCCACTTCTTTTCATCTTGTGTCCTGGAGCTGATCCTATGACTGCTCTTTTGAAGTTTACTGATGACTCAGGATTTGGTGGTGATAAATTTGAGGCTATTTCTCTTGGTCAAGGGCAGGTAATACTCCACAAGTTAGAGATAAACTACTTTGCTATTCTTTTTTGCCTTAATTAGCTTATTATTTTTAGTTCTACTGCTCCTTTACACTTAGTCACATTGTAGTCTTATGAATATTTAGCTCACTAACATTAATGTTTTAATTAGTAAGTTGATTAAACTCATATTCATGCTTTGCTTTAGATTTATCTATGTATGTCAAGTGTCTTCCGGTGTCATAACACTGCCCCTTCTTTAGTATTGTTCATCCCAAACAATAGCCACTTACATTAAACCAATAGATAATTAAAAATAACTTAATTAAATGTATAGAATTTACAAACACAAAATTAAAATACAACAAAGTCTCTTAATTTTACAGGACGTTCCTTCTTTC
>NW_013666604.1:84920-85823 GCF_000517525.1 Limulus polyphemus | reverse complement strand
CACCACACAAATGTACTTATTTCCAGCACGAGTTGGGAGCAATGGACCAGCAATGTCAATGGTTACTCTTTCCATTGGTGCTCCAACTTGATATAACTTCATTGGAGCACGTCCCTTATGCTTGGGTCCTCTTTTTTGCACCATTCTTCCACATCTTGCCTCCTACCTATCCATAAAATCTCTGCCGTAAGTGACTCAGTGCCTTCTTAACTCCAAGATGTCCTCCTGTTAAACTATCATGGGACTGACACAGCACAACTTCTCGTAACTTTCTCGGTATAACTGTTTGCCAGGTCGTCACTTTTCCATCTGCAGTTTCCCATCTCTGGACAAGAATGCCATCTTCAAACTTCAACTGGTCCCATTGTGCCCAATATTTCTTTGTCACAGGGCTTAAGCTAGACACCTTCTCCCAAGCAGGGCACCAAACACTTGCATGTAGAAAATCACTTATTGGCTTCAAATCTTGGTGTTTCTCCTGTTCTGCTTTAATATTTATACTTGGTTCCACTTCACCATCATCAACTCCTTCAGTCACTTTGACTTCAACTTGATGGCACCTGGTTAGTTCAACCTCTCTTTTGCAGCATTTTCTGCAGCCATGTTTGCAGGGTCTTCGGCTCAGTCCGTCGACATTTCCATATGATTTAACAGATGTAGCAACACTTCCTCGGAAGTATGTAGTCCAACCCCAATATGCATGGGTCTTCAATGTCAGCCAAGTATACTTTTGTCTGTCCTTTATGACCATGAGCTCAATAATTACCCACACTGGTCCCCACAATCCATTAGGGTTTAGCTGCAGGGTCTGGAAGGGTCTTCCTGTTGTCTGGGGCTGATTAGGTTCATGGTTAATATATCCTTCCTGTGTAAAAGGCAGTAAATCGTCCTTTAATGTATTTA
>NW_013666604.1:37595-84492 GCF_000517525.1 Limulus polyphemus | reverse complement strand
TACACGCTATAATCACAGCGATTCACAATCTCGACAACTTCACTCTCTACGAGTGCAAAATACACACTAGCTTGAAACAGAATAATAAATTACCCAAAACTCACCATAATTACTGTTCGCTTTATCATCTTCTGGCTTTTCTCTGACAGGCTCATATACTAACAAAGAGGCATCTCCGACATTCGCGCAGTTCCCCGATTATTTGAGTAATTCGCCACACATGCTCCCAGCGTCACGTGACTTCCGCTGTCATAACAATATGTATATTTCATTGACAAGTAGGTGTAAATAAATAAGTAATTTTAAAAACATGAAGAGTTGGTAGGAGTTTTTGTGATGTATGTAATTAATTTATTAATATCTCATAAAATATAGAAGGTAGGAGGTTCTTTTAAATTCTAGCCTGTTAATACTTATAGTTGGTGTATGTAATTGGTGGACATTCTGAAACACATATAGGGAGGAAAGAAAATCTAAAATGCAAAATTCAGAGCAGAGAGGTATCACATGACACATAGAAGTGAAGATTGAGATTGAGAATTTATTTAAATATTTTTTTGTTACATTAACCTTTAAAGCTTATATCATATGAAAATTTTAGTTATAAACTATGTTTTGATTATAATTTTATTGACATACATTTATAACAAAATTGTTTAATTAAGTTTTGAATGTAACTCTGTAAAAGTCATGACATGTGCACTTTGATTCACAGCCATGCACATAGGGTTAATTGTTATTTAACAATATCTTAAACAGATTATATGAGAAGACTAAAGTAATGTTGTCAATCCTACATATTCTTCAAATGTTATTAAGTCTACAGACTTAAAATGCTAAAATCTGAGGTTTGGTTTTTACATGATGGACAGAGTGCAGATATCCCATGGTGCTGCTTTCAACTCAAACAACATTAATGAAAACCTGTATTAATATGTATTGAATATAAGAAAATTCATCGTACATATGATGTACATTCCACCACGATAAGAAAACTAGTCTTGTTTTCTTGGTTTGTTCTTGTTGAAACTTTGTCATGAAGATTTTTCAGTAAACCTCTGGAGTATATTATTATATTATTTCAGTGAGTCAGAAAATTTACACATTCTAGGTTATGATACTTAAATGACCTCTAACAGCTATAGGTTTATTATAATTGATATCAGCTAGGTGCTTTTTAGACCCATTCAGTTTCATCTGCTAAAAAAATGAATGCAGTAAAGAGAAGTAAACAATATCAGATAAGTAGTACTACATGATAGTATGAGTTTAAGTTTAGTGCTGGATAGTTTTGTAGAATTAACTACAGCAGGTGTAGATGTATCGTATTTGGAAATCATGAGGCAATACAAGCATGATGTTGATTGCCAGCATGTATTTTATAAAAGAAACTTCTTCAGGAACAGGACAAGTTTAGATGAGTTCTTATTTTTAATTATTGTCTCAAAAATTGATTTTATTAAGTACATTAACATTTTTAAAATAATTATTATAATGTGTTTTTAAAGTTGCTAACAACTAAATTGTTATTTTAAACCTTAATGTATGACAAAAAAAGGAAACAAATAAAATCAGTGTTCAAGCACAATATGATACAAAATGTAAATTATTGATAAAATGTAGAAATATCCCAATATAAAATTAATCATAAATCAAAACGTCCAAAGTGGAATATTGTAAAAAGCCCTGACATGTTTTATTGATGTTGTCCTTATTTTAGTATTTTTAACCAATCACACTTTATGATTTCATAAAACTTTTTGACAGCTATTATTATTGTGTCTTCAGATGTCTTATTGTTAAATATCAAATATACTAAAAAGGCCTTGTTCACACCTTTTCAGTTATATGTGCACTGAACAGTTTACTCTCCTTCATCTCTGTGATACTAAAACATTTGATATATACTCTATGTTAACATTTACAATTTCTGCACTGTCTTCCTTAAAACGTAAAAAAATAGAACTTTTTTACCCTCTTCTTTAATGGTGTCTTTATGTTCTATTTTGTGCATGTTTTATTTTTTATTAGTAAACTTATTCAGTGTTATGGTTTTAATATATGGACAAGCAACTACAGAAAGCAACATTTGTTGTCTTTTAAACAATTTTTAAAACGTTTTTGAAGATAGTTAATGGTATAAAAATAGATAATTAATATTAACTTCCAATCTGCATAGAACAAACTAAAAATTGACCTGATAATGAGTATAGTTAATTCAATATACTTTTCTTTGCATTCTGTTAATTAATGATATTTTCAATGATATTTGTTATATATTTTGGCTTTCTTTGACATTTGTATTTATTTGTTTTTTTTACAAGAATTCACTGTTTAGTTACTTTAGATGAATCTAATACTAGTAATATATGCCAACCATTACTTTTAACTTTATTCCAGCAGTGTAATTTCACACCTGTATAGAGGAAATATACACTGGCTCATGAGTTTTTTTGTCATTAACATTGAAAAATAATTATCATTTACTGATAAGATAATCCTTTTTTATGGTTGAGATAAATGAATGTTTTCATATTTTTATTTAGGGTCCAGTTGCACAAAAAATGATTGAAAGAGCTAGAGTTAATGGATCTTGGGTGGCACTACAAAACTGCCACCTGGCAGTGTCATGGATGCCAATATTAGAAAGAATCTGTGAAGAATTGTCACCTGAAAACACTCACCCTGACTTCAGATTGTGGTTAACTAGCTATCCTTCTTCAAAGGTTATATGCAGTTAGACTGTCTTATTTTTCATATTAACTATGTTTAATAGTTAAGATATTAAACAGTTTCTTGATAAACCAATAATTAAGCTGTGAACTGAACATTTATCAAAAACTGTGTTAGTCAAAATTTTTAGTAAAAACTATAGAACCTTTTGTATTTCATGCACTTATACATCATATTGCTTTACTTGTTTTGGTTTTTAAGTACTTCTGTCAAGAATTTATTTACTTCTTCGTGGTTTGTAAGTACTTTTAATCAGAATTATTTACTTCTTCTGGTTTGTAAGTACTGCTGTCAGTAATTCTTTTCATATTTTGGTATATGAGTACACTTACCAAGAATTGATTTATTGTTTTGGACACTTTTGTAAGAAGTTCAATAGTGTTATTATTAAAATGATAATTCTGATATGATACCCTACCTACTCTCACAAAAAACTTTCACGACTTAAACTGCTCTCTATCAGCCAAATTTCGTTTGCCACTAGTCTTGATACTCCCACTTACCCTCACATATGTTAATGTGAGACATCTGCACACTAACTTGCAAATGGTTATGCAGCAACTTTCCATCAATAGGAGTGTGACACTACCCCTATCATAAAAACAGCTCCCTCTCTAATCTTGCAGCTCTTAATCACTTCTCAGTTGTCAGTCTTACAGTTCGAAGGTGTTTTGGTTGTGTTTTCAGACTGATTTTTTTTGCTTAATTGCCACAGTTTATAGTTTTGATTTTTAGCCACATACTTTTTTCGAGATTTGTAAACCATTATGAGACTTCTTTATTTTTTCTGTCTACACCACTCATCATAAATGCACAATTCCATATGGTTTCTACCTCATTGGCTGTAACTAATACAGCTGATTTGTCTACCACTTCAAAGCCATCTGAGCATGTTGAGGCTCTGGAGGTAATGGCTAGTTTGCTGGGAGTTGGCTTCATTTTTGCAGGCTTCTAGGCACTTGATGATTATTCTCTTATACCTTGTAATGCATAGCCTGTACATTAGGATGAGGTTTTGAACTGCCTAGTTCCTCCTCCTGCTTATTACTCATAGTCATATGTCATTTCAGGGGAGGTGTACAAGCCTCCTTCCCTTTGGCAGACCTATTCAATCAGGTATGATATATTTTCTCATTCCTTTCCATTTCTTTTCATTCTATACCTGCCCTTATCAGTGATGAGCTGTGAGGTAAATTTTAGTGTTCCCTGCTCCACTTGGGTTATTGGGATTCCCAGGAGTAGTTTTGGGGACCAGTTTAGTTTGGAGATATGTATACCTTGACCTCAATTCTTTGGACAACCTTGCTCTGGCACATCGTTCTGACCTCCCTCCATAGGCTTTGCAGAGTTTGGAGTAGCTTTTCCCTTTGTGAGGATCAAACCCCCATAGTTCGGTTTTAGGGTATGGCACTTTTGTTTTGTACCAGATGATTTGGGGGGGTGCGTTTCTGTATCTTGGGAGCCCAGGGTTAGATCAGCTCTGTTGCATAACTTCACTCAGTGCGACAACATTATATATATATGGATTTCCAGCACTAGGGTTCAGGTTTCAATTATACAAGGTGGAATCAGCAGTTGGTCCATTTTGGCTTTGCTCTACATTATACAAACATTCTTACTCCATCAGACATGGTACAACAATGTTTTAAACAAACTTACCCAAGTTGGAGATAATTTCTCTCAGAACTTTGGGTTTTGAGGTTATCAAATTTGGTCTAGTCCTTTTTAGAATTTCCCTTCTCCTCAGGTTTCCATTTCCTGCAAGGTTATTTATGAGGAGATACCTGTATTTGTGGTTCTTATTTTCATCTGTTTGTTATCCCACGAAGTTAGGGGACTGGTTCTCTATCATCACTCAATCGTACCATTTATTAGTCCTTTCACTATTCACCATGGGGATAATCAGGCCCCTTATTAGGTTTTCCCTCTTAGTTTGTGGAGGATGAGGTTATATGATACACACTGATTCCTCCTGTGATTCCTGGGCCTGTTTGTTTCTTCATTGTAATCCTACTTTTTCCTGTGATTTTTCTCCCATTCCCCTTAGAGGTTGGATTTGCCTTTCTTTGGATGTTTGTCGTCTTTTTTCCCATCAGATCTGTCACCTTACCTTGTCCCTGGCTGCCCTTTTCTGTCTTCCCTGGGTGGACATTATCACGGCAGGTATGTGGACTATCCATTTATTTTTCTTTATGAGGGCTTTTGCTATATATGTTTTGGATTCCACTCTGTGGTAAGTGATGCCTGACCAGGTATACTTAATCTTAAAATCTGCACTATATGTCCTGTGACCATGCTAAATGTCTATCACATTGACTCTCTTCCTACTGCAGACCTGATGTACAATTCTAGATACCACCAGGTGTTGGTTGATTGATTCCGTCCAATTGTCATCTATGCATCGATATCACAAATATTGCAGAAAACATAATAAAATGTCCCAGGATCATGTTATGCACACCGTAGAAATGGGGTGTTCTATAGGACCACTTGTAGTTTGTATCTCATGGCCTGTTGCTTCATAAATATGTTTGTCTCAAACCATACACTCATAGACTTACATAGGTAAAGCAGGCAGGAATTACTGCCCATCTCTGATGCTCTGTGGTGTTGAGACTCTTCCTACTGCAGACGTGATGTATAATTCCAGATGCCACCAGGTGTTGGTTGATCAACTCTGTAAACATGCTAGCTCTGCTTTTCGAAAAGGGTATTGCAGTCACTAATTGCACTGCGTCTGGCGCTGTGATCCTCTGGACTCCCAAATGCATTTTTTCCCTCCTTCGTCTAGTGGAGTATGGAAGTCCTTGTCATTTACCAGTTCCTAGCCACTGTTGAGAGTAAGACAGTGGCATTCTATCAGTGTAGATGGCATGACACCCTTTCTAGCACAGACCTAATATTCAATTCCAGATGCTGCCAGGTGTTGGATCTAGCTTTTTGCCATATATATTACAGTTTGCCTTTCCAGCTGAGGTTCTCTCCTTCCTACCATCCACCAGATGCTGCTTCTCAGTAGATCTGGTGCTGTTTCGAGCTGGACCAGCCACATATGTCCAAGGCTCAGAAGAGGGGGGTGTACCTGGTGCAAATCACTGGAGCCCATGCCCATGAGGGACCCAGGCTCGAGCAAATATTTCCCACACATATGATACTAAAAAAGTCTTCCTTCTCTCTCTCTCTCTCTCAAACAAATTAGTATTTATATGCTGATGCTTCATTTTGAGTCTTGTAAGGGGAAAAAATGACATACATGACTGAAGGGGGGTAAGAATGAATGAGGGGACTCTGAATCAAGTGAAGCATCAGGGCCCAGGATTTCTTTCCCAGACCCTACATAAGTCCTCACATGTGTTTGGATGGTTACCCTCCTCCTACTACAGACTGAACGATAAATTCCCAATGCTGCCAGATTTTGGACAGGAGATGCAACCCCAAATAGTGGTCCCTCTTCCTACCATCTGCTGGATGTTGGTTCCTGGTTGATCTGGTGTTGGTTGTAGCTGAATGAGACACATGAATTCCTGCATTTTTAAGGCAAGTACCCTCTTCCTACCATGGACTGGAAGAAAAATTTCAATTGCTGCAAGGTTTTGAAATTGAAGATGAACACCCACCTGGGCTCTCTGCCTTCCTTCCATCCAGTAAAAGTCAGTTTCCAGTGGATCTGGTGTTGGTTGAATTGGAGGTGCATAAAGGTGGGTTCTTGGTACAAAAGCTTCTCTTCCCTGCCAATATCCATTTTTGAGGTGAAAGGTGGAGGACCCTCTTCCTACCACAGACTTGATGTACAATTCTAGATGCCACCAGGTGTTGGCTGAGGTCAAACTCCCATTTATGGTCTATAGCACCCTAGCCACTATACACCAAGGGGTCCTTTTATATCTATACCTATTCATGGGGTTCCTCCTTTGTTTTTGTCCTTTTGGTGACACATTAATAGCAAATGAAGAGTATACCTGGCTCAGAAGTGATGCAGTCTCCCACGGGTGTGTTGTTATTAGTTCATGCTCACACCCTCATGGTTTTCTTTTGGGTGCTTCTCACTAGCCCTCCATCTCTTCAAGGTGGGATTATAGCTTTTTGAGAGGTAAAATATTGTATCGAAAGTTAACATTTTTCTAAACTGAAAATGTATTTCAGATAGATACTTACCCTCTTCTCACATTTCCCACCCGTCCTTCCCACTTCTGGTGTGGTTTGGTTTGATCTGCCCAATCTCAATATGGTTAAGGTTGCTAGTAATGATAGGGGCAGTGTCACACTCCTATTAGTGGAGGGTTACAGAATAATCATAAGTGGGAGTATCAAGGCTAGTGGAGAGCAAAAATTGGCACCATTAGAGGACAGTGTAAGTTGAGAAAACTTTTTTTGTGAGAGGGGGTAAGTATCTATTGGAAATATGTCTTCAGTTTAGGAAAATGTTAACTTTTGTATGTATAGATTTCTATTGAGAACTTTTCTATTGTTCTTTTGCCTAGTCATGTTTCTCAATAGCTTATTAATTTTCTGGTTTATGTTTTTTTTTTAGTAGTTCATCTCATGTTCTTGTTTATGAATAGAAACTTTCTTAGAAATTCATTGTTCTGTATAAAAGGTTGTAAGAAGTAAAACCTAAGAATGAGACACAAATGTAATTTACTGCACACACTTAAGTAGGAATAATACAAAAGTTATAATTAAGTTTTTATTTTGGCATAGGATAGCAACTGTATTTTTTTTTCTTTGCATTTCTCTTTATCCTGTTTTAAGCTATATTCTTATTATGTGTCTTTTTCCTGTTTTTAAAGTGTCTTCTTATTGTATTTGTTTTTCTTTTTTAAGGTTTGCTCTTATCATGAGTCCTTGTCTTGTTTTTAACGTATTTTCTTAATGTATGTAATTTTTGTTATTTCTCTTGTAGGTTCTTATTATGTGTCATTTTGCTGCTTTGAAAGTATGTTCTTATTGTATGTCATCCTATTTTTGGACAAAAACTATAAAACAGGTGTTGTTTCTTATCAGATAGATCACGTTTAACTATTCATGCTTTTAGCACATTGTGGACTGGTCACAAGTTTACTTGTGTTTTGTGCAGAGTGTCTTTGTGTGCCATTTATTAAAATGTTGTGTTCAAAAGGAGTCAGATGCATTTTATTTTGTTCCAGACAGTTATTGTTTTTCTGATTTTTGCTTCAATACCCATACTTTTAAAAATGGCTTCTCACATAAAACGTAATATGTTGAGTGAAGATGATAATTTGTCAGATCTTCCAAGTGGAGTTGAAAATCCTGATGTGGATGTGTTTCTGGATCATTCTGACAGTGACTCTAGCTACAGTGACATTGTTAGACCTACAAAGATATGTAAAGTTGTTGTGCTCTCAACTGATTCTGAATCAGAAAGTGATGATGATTCCTGTTAGTGATTTGTTTTCCCATTGTGATAATGGTAATTGGTTAGAAATAGATATTCCACTGAACTTGTTTGAAGGAAACCCAGGGATCACTATAACTCCATCCGAACCTGAAAGTATTGCTGCCATGACAAATGTTTGGTGATGACTTGAAATGTTTTGTCAGGAAATGTTTACCTACCATAATCAAATTGCAGAGAAACATAAAATGTCACCTAAAGAACTTCAACGGTCTGAAGCTACACCTACAGACCTAGGCCTTATTATACTAATGGGGCAGACAAGGAAATATAACTGGAAAGATTATTGGTCAATAGATCCTCTTTTGATTAGCCCAGAATTTTTGTAGACAATAATCCGAAACAGATTTAAACAAATTTGGATATTTTGGCATTTCAATGATAATCAGAAATTGGATGAGTCTCCAGGCAGGCTCTTCAAAATTCAACCAGTACTGGATTATTTTCTCATTAAATTCAGGACACTATAGAAACCAAAGCAACAGTTGTTAATGGTTGAGGGCATGATTCCATGGAGAGAACGTTTAAGATTCCAAACATACAACCTCACAAAAATTGTAAAATATGCTGGTGAGAATGGTGTGTGAGAGTGACATGGGTTATATTTGCAACATGGAGATTTATACTGGTGAAGGTAAAACATTGGGGGACACTATTCTTTCAAATTTTGCTCCCAATCTTCGATTGTGGCACCACGTATACTAGGACAATTATTACAACAGTAATTCCATGGCACACCTGTTTTTAGAACATAAAACAAGAATCTGCATAACAATCAGAGTGAATAGAGGGTTGCCGCCAAGTCTAAAGACTCAAGTTTCAACAATGAAAAAGGTGATCTTCTCGTTTTCATATGGAAAGACAAGAGAGAAGTGAAAATGGTTTTCACCATCCACGACTCATCTGTTTTTACCACAGGAAAAAAAAAATAGAATATTTGGAGAAGAAATAAAAAAAACCTGTATATGTTCTCCAATACAAATGCCCACATGAAAGGTGTTGATTAACACTTTATCTGCTATTTCCAAATAACAGTATTTTTAATTGATTTCATTTCCAAAAGTAATGAATAAATTGGCACTGAAGGGCTAATACTTTCAACTGCATGAAACCAGGTTCAAAGGAGAGGTGCATGTGTTTATACATACATAAATGTATAGCCTTGGGAATTCAAATTAAAGTTCATCTTTGGTTTCAGTAAACAGAAGGTTTTTTGTAATTTAGCTGTTGGGAGTAACATTTAGTAATAATATATTTTTCAGTGGAATGGAGTTGTGCATGATTTCATTTTCTGGTTGGTGTTTGGTCAGTAATAAAATATGAAAAGGAGAATTGATTTTCATTGTTTTGTTTGTGTTTTTCTTTATGGGTGACAGCTGTCACTCAAAATTGTTCTGCTTTATTTACTCCTTGTATTCATCATTTGTTTCTACATACAAAATGTTTTGAGGATTATTTAAAGAAAAAGAAAGTTACTCTTTTCTAAATAGGGACTTAAAGAGGTATTAGCTGTTTCTCAGTTTCAGTCAAGAATAAAGCAAGTTAATGTTTTCTAAATAGGGATTTAAAGAGATATTAACTGTTTCTCAGTTTCAGTCAAGAATATAGAAATTTACTCTTTTCTTAATGACTTTAGCTAAGACAGCTTTATATTTTTTGTCCTTTGGAATGAGTTGCCCTAAGATTTGGTAGATGTAGTTAATTTAAGGGAGTTTAAGAGAGATATTTTCATGATTAGGGATAGCTTAGATGGAACAAAAGGTCCCCTTGTTGTTCTTTAATGTTATGTTATGGTAGCTCTTTCTGATGTCCAGTCACAAGTAAAGCAAGTTCATCTTTTCTAATTAAGGACTCAAAGAGGTATCTTTTTTTCAGCTATTCTGTAAAGAAGTGCTTAGTTTTTCTTTTGTTTACCTTTTATGTTTTTTGAGTGGTGAGAGTAACATATGTTAGGATAAGCTAGATTAGGGATGATGTTAGTATATTTAATTTAGTTCTGTCTTGTAGGTATTTCTATCATTACTTTACTGTTTTGATTTTTGGGTGTTTTCAAAAGTACATGCTGTGATCAAAAAGCAGTAGGTATTATATTTGTCCTTTCAGGTCAGTATTGTTTTGCAAAGCCATTACTGCTTATTGAAAAAATCTTAATTACTTTTAACATCTCTTTAGTTCCCTGTGTCAATTCTTCAAAATAGTGTCAAAATGACCAATGAGCCCCCAACAGGTTTAAGACAGAATTTGCTTCAGTCTTACACTAGTGATCCTATATCTGATCCAGCTTTTTTCTCTGGATGTCCAGGAAAAGAAGTAGTAAGTTGAATGTTTCTTAGCATTTTTTTCCCAGGTGTTTTGCACCTGTTGTTTTATAAGAACAGTTTGGAATTGTTATGGTTTACCATTATCTGCTTGATTAGTGAATTATATTAATATTTAGAAAATTTTATGACATTATTATTGAGATAGATATTCAAAATCAGTTCAGAAAACCAGAAGTTTGTGTTGCTTGTCAAGTGTTGTGAATTTCTGTTAATTTTTAGAATAGTCTAATTAAAAGCTATAAGCTTGTGTTATGTATTGGATTTTGTGAACTTCTTTTAATTTTAAGAATAACCTGAAAGCTATAACCTTGGCTTGCATTGCATATCAAGGGTTGCAAAATGTGTTTAATTTCAAGAATAATCTTCCATTAAAATTACTTTTTAGCATGAAAATCTATTGCTTATATTGCATAATTTCAGGTACCTTGAAAACTTCATCACATAACATAATTATTTGTATATGGTTCTTCATCTTAAATATTATGCCATTCCAAAAAATATTATCATTCAGGATTTCTTAGAAAGCAAATGAAGTACACATCTTTTTTCTTTATATGAATAAAATGTGACCCTACTTCTCAGTACACTGTTTACATCTGAAACTCTTAAGTCTGGAATCCTGTTTATATTTCATCTGTATTAAATCTTTTTCTTTAGTGTTCATTTCTTCCTCTGAGTATAAACAACATAGCATATGATTCATTGATACTTTTATATTCAACATAACCGGAAAGTTTCTATAATTAGATACAAATTTGAAACATTTGTATTTTTTTTGTCTCTGGCAGGTGTTTGAAAAGCTTCTTTTCAGTTTGTGTTTCTTTCATGCTCTGGTCCAAGAACGAAGAAAGTTTGGTCCACAAGGTTGGAACACACCCTATGAATTCAATGAATCTGATCTCAGAATATCTGTGCTTCAGCTTCAGATGTACCTCAATGAGCAGGAGACAGTTCCTTATGAGGCCATCTCCTACCTAGTAGGAGAGTGTAACTATGGAGGACGTGTTACAGATGACTGGGACCGATTACGCTTGACAACACTTTTGGATGACTTCTGTAACCCACGAGTTGTGTCTGAACCAAAATACAGGTTAGTTGTCTTACTTATATACATGTGAAAGCAGTTTGATTAACTTGAAAACTACCAGAATGTCAGCTGACATTTTGGCTGGACGTGGCATGGGATTTAGTATGACAGAATGTGGATCTGAGTTTGTGTTACATTACTAAAGAAAATAAAAGGTACACTGCACATTTTGGGGTAATGGATACATTATAAGAGTAACATTTAAGTCTCAGTTTTCAATTCAAGTAGTCTAGTAGTGCTGTTTACTCGCTGCCTTCCATCTTTTTTTATGTCAGCTAAATGTAATACGTTTTAACAGAAATAAACTATCACGAAGGAAGTACTCATTTCTTAAATTAATATAGATGTTATATTTCTTGCATAACATTTATTTTCAAGTGCAAGCACTGAAAAACAATCAGTCATAAAGACCTAATAACTTGAATTTGGTGAAACAGCAAGGTTATTACTTATTTCATGATGTTTTGCAGTATTCAAATGACAAGTTCATGATGAATCACTCGACATTGTTTTCTGCTGAAAGCAGATGTCTATTCTCACAAAAAGATTATCAACAAATAACTGGGAGTTCTGTAAAGCTTCAAATATAAAAATGTTTTCAATATCAGTTGATAGGGATGCCGGCACTCTCAGGACCTCTGCTTTCTTACTCAGGTCTTTCTCTCTTGGGTCCAAGACCAATACAGTCAATTGGTGGCCTGTCGTGTCCTTTGAGCTTTGAATTTGGTGACAGATTGGTTTTCATGCTGGGACAGTATTCTTCCCAAGAAGTGATCTATCCATACTTGGTAATTCAGGGAATTTGTCCTTTCATTAATGCATTTGCAACTCCCCTCAGTATCAAGTTATACTGTTACCAGTTCTGGATTCTGCAGCTCTTGCTGTAGATGCTTTAAGTCAGAGTTTATACAATCTCTTTCTCTATGCCTATTCTTCTCTATGATTCATTCCCAAAGTGTTGTCTCCTTTTTTTTGTGACACTCTTTGGTGGGTTCTTTTCATTGCTTCTCTTTTGTCTGCTCATTTGTGGTTTGCACTGCTGTGCTTTTTGACATTCAAGGAGCCTATTCCAGCTTGGAGGTCTCTTTTTAGGTTAGCCTCACATGTCTATCTTTCATGCATGGATTTTATTTGATTCTTTGCAACATGGGTAGAATTTTCTCACACAGTAACCTGTTTTATTGCATACTCTTGTCAGTCATTCACCCTTACACTTTATCAATGGAAAAGGCTAGTCTACCATCAATGGTCTGTTTCATCATTCCATTCCTCCAATTCATCTAACACTACCTCATCTCACTTCCTTTGTCATCTGGGTTTTGCAAGGCAGTTTATCAGTTTATACAACTGCCAGTAGGGGAATGACTTTGTGTATGACCTTCCATCTCTTCTCTAACCTTCTTTTCATTCTTCTCTGGTTCTTATGGGCCTCTTCCAAACCTTTCTCATCGGTTGTACTTCTTGTCTGGTTTCTTTCCCAGACTGAAACCTCTGTTTAGTTCTCTTGGCTTTCACATGTTTTCCCATGTTTGAACTTTTGGTTACTTATTCTCTATACCATCTTTCTCTAAAGAATTACTTTCTTCTTGCTTGTGGGAGACATCACTCTAACATTTTTGCTTTAAATGCCTCCAACACTTTATAATAGGTTGATTTTATTCCCAGACTATTCCTTTCTCCTCAGGACTCTCCCTTTCCTTTTTTTTCTCTCTACAATTGTCTCCTTTGTCCTATTAGGGCAGTACATTTGGTGTTATCTAGCTCATACTTCTCCATTATGTAGTAAATGATATTGTCTACTGCTGTGGGATTCTTCTTCTTCTTATGACTTATCTCCTTCCACTTTGACCAATTGGGTTAAACAACACATATGACTTATTTATTCTTCAAGTTAATCCCACTGATATTAAACCAAGTGGATGCACCTCTTGATCATAAGTAGGGCTGAGATGTCAGAATGTTCCAGAAGAGGAACCTGTAGGTGCTGGGCCATTACCCAATTCACTAACAGAGAAGACTTCTTAAGTGAAACAACATCTACCATCCCTGTAAGAGAATATGCCTGATGGCTAGTTAATGGACCTGAGTCTTGTGTGCAACAGAGTGAGGAAAGTCAAGCTGTTTACCTGAGTGACTACATCCAAAATGAAATGAAAATCAAAATTTCAAAAGTTACATACTAACTATGGAGGTAGCTAATTCATGGTGCTGTTCTGTGTCATGCAAACTAAGTTACTTTATATTTTTATTTGATACTAAACAACAAGATTACAATTTAACATATGACAGTTATTGGCTATTAATAAAATGACTCATCAATTTATTTACAGAGACTGCCAAAATTAATTCACACATGACCATAGCTACCATGGCAAAAAAAAATAGTGCACCCAATCACCTAAACCTACAATTAATCTAAAGCTTAAATTTTGTTTGTTAATCTGCTGTTGTCTGTAGGGAAGTCCTGATGAGAACTGTATGTGGTGGAAGTGGCTGAGATTTGATCTTTTGACCTATAAATCTTCTTGTTAGAAAGGCAGAGATATGCTATTCACTCATCCCCCAGCAGGACTTGAATCTACTAACAATTTGACAAATTTCAAGAGGGAACTCTCCAGGTTTAGCTAATTGGCTAAGTGTTATCAGTTAGGTGGATCTATAAAACATCTATTTTTACTGTATGAGTTTATTCTCTGATATGATGGGCTATTACAGATAAATCATTATTGTCTGTCATGTTCCTAAATTTCACTTTGGTTAGTATTTCTCTTTCACTAATACATTAGAATCAACATTTGCAAAGGATGTATTTTTGTTTATTGTTGGGTTTGGGTATGCACTCATTGTGAATGTATTATGTTGCGGCTTCTGTATACTGTTCTGACTTTATATGTTTTCAGAGACCTTTGACACAAGGGAATGTTGCTGTTTGTCTACTTTTTCCTACTTATTCTTGATGTTTGTCTTTATCAATTATTCAGGTATTGATGGCCATAGTGTTTTTGCATTCTTCTTACCATGTTGTGTATTACAAACATTGTTCATTGTGGAAATTAGGCAATTTATAATGTCTGTCTATACACTTTAGGATAGCTTGATATATAGTTGAGGTATTACCCATATCAATGTATCTTTTGGAACCATTTAGGAAAGAGAACTTGTTAACGTTTTTTCTATTTCTGTAGTGAATGTTATTGCTGGATGTTACCTGTTCAGGTGGATCATAAATTCTGAAATCTTGTCTCTAGTGTGTGACCATTTTTAAAATGTGCCATATCCTCTTATATGCATTATTAAAATGGTTTTATTTGTCGGTTTGAAAGGAAATATTAGAAAATAATAATACTCTTGTGTACACATACAAAATTGGTTTATTTATGTCTGTTTTGAAACCATTGTGAAACATAATGTGTTCATGTAATATGATTTATTAGTAGATTCTTAAACTGATTTTGCTGTGTATACAGTATTAATGTGGTTTTATTTATAGGTTATCTTCCAGTGGTGAGTACTATATCCCAACAAAAGGTAGCTATCAGGATTACATCAGTTTTATCAAGGTGAGAAAAAGAACTTATTGACCAGAAATTTAAGTTCAACTCTTTATTTATGCATATATCTTAAATTTTCAATTGTAACCACTGTTTCCCTTATCTGATGAGTCGTGATAACAGTTTTACTTTATCTTTTGAGTCGTGGCAGTAATATTTAACATCTTTTAGGTTAACATCACAGTTAGTTATGATCACATTTCTCCCTTTTGAGTTTTCACAGTAGTTTTTCCTGACCTGCTGATTTGTTATAGTATTTTCCCTTATCTGCTGAGTTGTGACAGTATTGTTACTTCAGCGGAAGTCACGTGATGCTGCTGGCATGCGTTATGAGTTTCTCGAATGATCTGGGAAGTCCAAAATGCCCTCTTCATTAATATATTAGCCTGGCAGAGAAAGCCAGTGGGACAATGAATGAAGAGAGAGAAGTAGTTACTTTGAGTTACATGCAATTTATGATTCTGTTAGTTTCAAGCTAGTGAGTCATAAAGTGTGTGTTTTGCACTCGTTGAGAGAGAAGTTATCAAGATTGTGAATCACTGTGATTTATAGCGTGTATTGTAAAAGTTGTTACGTTTAAAGTGACGAGAAACGTACTGATTGTGGAACTTCTGTGTACTAAAAGTTTGTATTGAGGAAGAATAAACTGGTTTAATCAAGAAAGGACTTGTATTGCTGAAGAACCTCGGAAAGAATTTCTACCGGAAACAAGCAGATACGTAACAGTATTTTTTCTTCTCTGCTGACTCCTGTCCTCCCAAAATTTATACTTTTGTCCCCTATTCCTACCATTCTAACCATTAATTATGATAAAAAATTATGCTTCAACACTATCAATTCCCTTAACAATTTTAAACATCTCAATAAGATCCCTTATTACTCTTCTTTTTTTCAAAATAAAACAATTTCAAGGATCTTAACCTGCCCTCATATGACAATCTTTCTATCCCAGCTATCATCCTGGTAGCCCTTCTTTGAACCCTTTCTGACAATTTAATGTTTTTCATTAGGGTAAAGTACACAAATGTGGCCTAACCAGTGACCTTTACGAGGAAATGTAACCTCTTTGGACTTACATTCAATATTTCTTTACATACAGTCAAAATGTATTTGCCATGCCACTAGCAACAGTACATTGCTTGGATGTCTTAATAGACTGATGAACTAGAACACCAATATCCTTTCCTTTCATAAAACTGTTAAGGTATTTCCCATCAGAATTATACTTATAATTCAAATTATAATAATCCACATGCGATATCTTGCATTTATTATCATTAAAACTCACTAAATGATCTAAATGCTTTTGTAAAGCAGCAGTATCCTTCTCATAGCCAGCACCACCAAAGGTCTTAAGACTGATCCCTGAGCTGTGGTACCCCACTTGTGACATTAATCCAGTTTGACTGAACTCCATTAATAACAACCCTCTGCTTTTTTCCATCCAGCCACTCATCTATTGAATTAGTTAACTTATCCTCTACACCAATAGAGATTTTTTTTTTTACTAAACTAGTTACACCAAATACACACACACACACCCATATCTTCTTCTATGTAAGCAGTAACTTCTTCAATGACTTTCAAAAGATTAATAAGGCAGGATGTTCTCCTAGTGACACTATGCTGACTATCCAACAAATTTTTAATTGTGTTACGTGACTTTGGAAAGCATCTTTTATCAGACTTTTAAAAACCTTTCCTACCACTGATGTAATACTAATAGGGCTATAATTAATGGGACAATTTTTATCTCCTCCATTGAACAGAAAAGCAACATTAGCCAACTTATGGTTTTCTGGCATTTTCCAACTGTTCAAATACTTAGAGAAAAATATTAGCAAATGGCTCACATATCTAATCCTTAACCTCCTTCCAAATCCTTTGGTAAATATTATTTGGCTCAGGCAGAAGCAGCTCTAGAGATAGCAAGGCCCTAGGTGAAAGTCATACATGAGGCCCTTGACATGATAAAAAAAATTCAGATATTAACAAAACATAAATAAAACATCAATATGAAATCACAACAATTTATTGGATAGGTACAATTACAATTTTATTTCATTTTTATGCATTTGGTGGTGCTGAAGACATCTATAACAGAGGAATAATCTAATTTTGAAGCCAAATTATGTTCAATAGACAGAATAGCCAATGCTAATAACCTCTCTTGACCCATAGTAGGTCTTAAGTAAGTTTTTATTAATTTCTGTTTTCAAAGATTGCTGAAGCAACTGTAACTGGAATTGTTGAAATAATTCTTAATGCTACATAAACATTAGGATAAACTTCAATTAAATTATTATCTATAATATATTTTAGTGAATCATGAATGTCTATATTTAGAGGTACAGTCTTGGTACACATTCTTAGTTCCTCAAATAATTCTTCGCCATTTATATCAGAGTCGGACAACTCAAACAGAGGAAGTAGCACTTGTAGTTCTTTAAAAAATTGTAAAAGTTCTTCATCAGACTTGTTCTTTAAATATTGAATATTATAGAGAAAACCAAAACTGGTGTAGTAGGTTTTTTTTAACCCCTCATCAAGATCCAGCACTTGCACAAATCATTTCGACGATAACGTTGAAATATTCAGTTCTGAAAATGTCTGCAGGGTTAGCACTAGTTTTGTCTGGACACTCGTAATCAAAATGTATTTTCTTCTTACATAGCCTAATTTCTTTAAAATTCCTCAGAATGCCCATTTCATCAGTTATTTCATTGGCAGAGTCAAAACAGTTTCTTCTAGCCAGCATAGAAATTCCTCAAAATGTTTCAATGCCGTGTCCAACTGCATACAACACTATTGCCATACTTTACTAATTAGGTTTGTTTTCACTAAAATATTGTACCACACTACTAAAGAAAGTACAAACTCATATGACAAAATTTTTTCTTCTATCGAACTGCATTCACTACGAAATGTTGGATCACTGCATATTTATGACACTTTTTCTAGGCAATCAGCAATATCTTTTAATTGGTATCGGGCAGCCTTCACACTCTCCGTTCTGCATTCCCATCTGGTTTTGGCCAAAGGCTTAACAGTAATATTTACTCTTTCGTTTAACACAATTCACCTTTTGAATGAACCAGAAAATAACTTATACAGCCTTTGCAAAACACCAAAAAATAATCTAGCCTTTATACAAGACACTGCTGCATCACCAAGCACTGAATTCCAACTGTGACATCCACAAGGTGTAAAGAAAGCTAAAGGATTAATATTTAGTATTCTTGTTTTTACACCACTTTTTTCTTCCCGCATGTTAGCTCCATTATCGTATCCTTCACTGTGGCAGTTTTGTATCTCCAGCCCTAGGTTGTTGATTTGTGAAAGTACTCAATTTTTTAATTCTTCAGCCGTAGTTTTTTCTACAGGTATAAATCTGACAAAATGTTCCTCAATGTATCCTGACTTTTTAGCAATGTCTGCAGTATAGTCCAGAATTATTGAATAATATTTTGCTTGCTGTATATTTTGAATAATTGCAAGTTTAACATGTTTGGCCATCAATGCTTTTAACTCATTTTGAATGTTTTTTCCCAAATAATGATTATGAAGACTATTATTTTCTATGCATTCACCGGGATCATAACTAATAGATTTATATGTTTTGTTAAGATCATCAGATTTTAATATATCAAAGTTAACAGAATCTTGCTAATTTTTTTATAGACACTTCTATCAGAGCATTATTATACTCACAGTGAATTGATGTGTTTTGAGAATCTTCTTCGTGGGCCAAACCATTTCACACATCTTCATTTTCATTCCCAATTGCAGACTGATATACTTTTTCTGCCTTTAAATATTTCAGAATTCAACCACATAACTGTTCTTTGCATTCTTCCAAAGTCACCCGCTTTCATCTTTTTGCATAACCTGATTTAAATTTTCTGCCTTTGTCATGTTCTTTTCTCCTCTTAGACATTTTTTTTTGTGGTGGGTATAATCTTATTATTTTATTATTTGTCACTAACCACAGGTAATTCACTATATGACAAGAACGTTACAAATTCATCCAAGCTTCTGGTTATTTTTCCCATAGGAAACAAATTTGCACTCTGATTGAAATTGATGATTATGTACTCAATGGACAAAGAAATAGAATACATCATTTGATAGATGAAAACCTCTGCTTCCTATCGGTTATATGTAATATACAACTAAACATAAGAGAGAACTATTAACAAATCCTGAAAGAGGTGACAAGTGGGTGTGGCAGGAGGGGTCTGATTTTCTTTTTGATAGCTCTGTGACCAAACAAAATTGAGAACTATAAAAATTATGGTTTGTCTGAGCAAATTGGATTTTATAGCGGTAGTTTACATTAAGTTTTGCTTTTCTTTAATTTTGTCCTTTATATATTTTGGGAACCAAGAAGTGTTTTTCTATTTTCTCTACTAGATACTCATGTTAAGGAGCTTGGCTCACAATCTGTGAATAAGGGGTTTAATTCCCCATAACCAAACATGCTTGTCCTTTCAGATGTGGTAAAATTATAATGTGACAGTCAATCTCATTATTCATTGATAAAAGAGTAACCCAAGAAGGCAGTGGATGGTAGTAATAAGCTGCCTTCCCTCCCTCTAATCTATCACTGCTAAACTAGTGACAGCTAGCATAGATAGCCCTTGAGTAGCTTTGCACGAAATTCCAAACATACTATATCAAACCTATTTCTTTTCTAGAAACCAACACTGTTTATACACAATAGATGTAAAAACTGTTGTAAAAACAAGTTAAATGCACATTCCCTTTAATTTAGAGGTGTATAAAAAAATAGATTTCAGAAGTGTGGTTTATTCTGCCACAAGTCACTGCCCAATTAGCTTTTTGTTCAGTACCATAACTAATCACTTAAGAGGTATGATGAGACAAAAAAGATTGTATGAAATACTATTTATATATATGTCGTATAATACTTTAAAAGTTACAGGTTAAATGCCAAAAGCTACCAAAGTACTGGAAAACCAGTAGGCCTAAAAATTGTTATAAAAACAAGTTAACTGCATTTTTTCCCCACATTCCTATTATATTTTCCATTGCAGCTTGGAATCAGAGGTGTGTAAAGTCAGAGGTTTTCATACACATACATTTCATGTAACTTACAACATTAATTCTGTTTTCATCTATAGATTTGTGCAACAGAACTTTGTTAAAGTATGTAATACATCAACCATCACAAACTAATGTCAGCAAAGTTACATTAAATAATATCAGTCAAGAGAAAATGTTAATTTCCAGCAGTTATGTCAATTAATCTTGTTTTGTATTGCTACAAAACTATTGACAAGTTATAGCCAGAGTTTTCATCATGCCTACAGAACTTACCCCAGAGCCAAGCACCTGAGGCTTTTGGTATGCACGACAATGTAGACATATCCAGAGAACTACAGGAGACTAAACAACTATTTGATTCAATCTTATTAACTCAGGGCCACAAAACTGGTGTAGGAGAAGGTTCTTCTGAGGGTCAGTTGTTGGAGATAGCAACTGATATTCTGTCAAAGGTGAGGAATTTTCTGTGGTGCTTTTTAGAAATTTATGAGAATTAGAAAATAAGCTTAAACTATAACTTCAAAGATTGACAGATGTTAAGTCCAATATTGCTCAGATGGTTTTACTTAGTATTTGTTTTCTTACAATTGATGAGGTAGCAAACTATCCAAGTTATTACCAAGGGCAGTAAATACTTAAAGTTTTATAATTTTTTTTGTTATGTGTAAAAGAAATACAAAGCACTAAATTAAATGTTTTACTTTTCAAAACATGACGTTTATTTGCAGTATGATTACCATTAGAATAGTTTATACTTATTAACCTTTTAAGCACAAGCAGATGTGATTACCATCTACTCGACTAGGGAAAGACATTTATGTAACAAAAATACAGTAACTATGTGCACTCCTCACAAAAACTTGTAATAATTTGTTAAAGTTTATTAGTATTTTGTGCATAAAGAATAACATTATTTTAATTATTTCTTTCTAATAAAAATATTACTTATCTATAGTAGTTATTTGCACTGAAATTGTTAAAATAGTTTGAGCGCAAGGTGATTTTCGTTTTAACTATAAAAATACTTTTCTTCATCTTTCATTTGCATAACCTCTAGAACTTTCTAAATGAATATCAAAAGTTTTTTAAGGTAAATATTTATATTTTATTTTCCATTTTCTCTGACATATCACCAACTCTAACTGTTATCATCAATGTACAATGCAATGAAGTGATTAAAATTAGGAAATAGAAAAAAGTACATACCTTTTAATTTTTTGTAGAACATCTTTAAAGATATTTTTTGGTTATATTCATAATTTCAGGTCTTTTCCTTTTCACATATAGTTAACTTGTAATGTTTTATTTTCCTTTCTTGTCCTTTACCTCTTATTATTCATCTCAACACAAGTCAATGGTGCCCTCAAGGCATATTACAGTGTCTCTAGCAGACATGCGCAACTCTTTGGCAAAATTTTTGTGCACTGTGTAATATTGTAAGCTTTGAGAACTGACACAAAGTATGATGTATATTTAAAAATGTTGAAGCCTTTCAATTAGGCATTTTAAAATATATGTAATGCATAATTAACTACAACATAAAAGTAACACTTAAATACAACTTAACTGTATCTCTAACTATAACAGATTTAGATAAGAAACAACTGTAAGTGCTATAGTTGATCAAGCAGCCAACAATACTACAATCAGTGACATGTACTCCATAATTAAAACTCCATGGCAATTTCAAAATAACCATTGTTAGATTATAGTGTAAAATGAGCTCTTTCTATTGACTATATACATACATATGTAACCTCTACGTGTAGACTATAAACCTCAAACAAATTTGTTGAAGGTGGGTGTGGCACCTGTGAGGGATTGACAAAATCTATTACTTGTTTCAACTGCATTCATACAGAGAACTTTATAATGTACAAATAAAAAGGTTATGTAAGCATCTTATAGTCTAGACATACATCTACATAACTGTCATTGTATTATTGAAGATACAGAGAACCAAAGTAGAGAATTTTCATATCTCGTTGGTCACATGACAATACATCTGAAGTTCTAAGTTTTTTTTTAAAGGTTTCTTTTGAAATAAAGGACTTACAACTTAGATAACTTTGAATCATAACATACATTATAATATTAATTTCATTCACATACATTGATAGTAAAGGTGTTTAATTAAATTCTAACTGTAACATTTTGACTTCCACTAAAAAGTGTTTAAAGGGGTACAAGTGGCAAAAGGATTAAAAAAGCATTTTAGAATGATAAGTAAGTTTCAGAATTTTTAATCTTAAGTTAGAAACTTGTGAAGAAGTTCTTTCTTTGTTTTCTAGGTTATATTGAAGTCATATCATGCTTTTCTTTTTTAATAGCCAAAACATGATAGATATCACACAAAATTATTTTTTTCCAAGGGTATTTAACATTTAGTTATAGGTTTTTGTAGTCCGTAATATGGCTGTCCTTTTAAACATTTTATGGTGATATTACAGCTTCCTGCAGTTTTTGATCTTATTAAAGCAACTGAGAAGTTCCCAATAACCTATGCTGATAGTATGAACACCGTTCTAGTCCAGGAGATGGAACGGTTTAATAGGTAAGATTTTATCTCAGAACAGATATTAACTGTATTATTATTATGAAAAAGGAGTATACTCCATACCCTATGATGGTTTTACAAATAAAGGTTTATTTCAAATACAGAATAATTTAACAACTAAGATTCTTCAAGGAGTTAGTGTTGTTTAAATAATATAATTGCTTGTTCTGCTTCCTAGTATGGTTTAACATATAAGTAGTTCTTTTTAATGTTTGTTAATATAATAGTTTGTGCTAAGAGATGGTTTAATATGTATGATGTAGTGTTGTTTAACACATAATGATTATAAAAACATTTGAGTGTAAATAAAGAGGATTGTAATGATATGTAATTCACACAACATCTGCTATATCCAGTGCCCTTGTGACATTTTGCCCCAAACTAGAGCCAATCAGGTCAACTGGGATACAATAGACATACTAGAAGAGTAAATGATATTTATATCATAAATTATTTGAACAATAACTGTTTTGTTGTGAACTCAAAGATTACATTGATGAAATGTGTAATTTTTAACAATTATAAGTATTTTTCATAATTAGGTTTATGACTATTATTAATATGAAATTATTTAATTATTGAAACACCAAATTGTTTATTGCTAATAATATTTATTCATTTTATATCACTTAACTTTACTAAACATTCAGAAAAACTATCACACCTGTAAGCTAGCCTTTTTTATCTCAGAGTAGATCAACTTACCACAGTATCAATGGAAGAAAACTAAATCAATAATTATAAGGACAGTGAATTGAGTACATTAAATTAAGATGATTTTGAATATGCAATTCACATGACAAGCACAACCAATATAAATTATGGTTTATTTTGAGAAATTAATGTATTTATACTTGGTGATGGTTTATACAGCAACATATTAATAGTTAATATGTTTGTACTAGTAGATGGTATGGTTTGATATGCAGTTGTTTATAAGAGTAGATAGTGTCGATTAATATATTTATATTAGAGTATGATATAACATGTAGTGGTTTATAAAAGGAGCTGTTATTGGCTAATTTAATGGTATATGCAAAGAGTTGGATGTTAATATTTAATGTGCTTATAAGAGTAAATAGTGTTGATTAATGTTGTTTATACTAGGTAACAGTATGATATAACATGTAGTGGTTTATACAAGGAGCCGTTATTGGTTAATTTAATGGTATATGTAAAGATACGTTAACATTTAATGTGTTTATACTAAGTAACAGTATGATATTACATGTAGTGGTTTATACAAGGAGCTGTTATTGGTTAATTTAATGGTATATGTAAAGATACGTTAACATTTAATGTGTTTATACTAAGTAACAGTATGATAAAACATGTAGTGGTTATACAAGGAGCTGTTATTGATTAATTTAATGGTATATGTAAAGATACGTTAACATTTAATGTGTTTATACTAGGTAACAGTATGATATTACATGTAGTGGTTTATACAAGGAGCCGTTATTGATTAATTTAATGGTATATGCAAAGAGAAGTTAATACTTAATGTGTTTATAAGAGTAGATAGTGTTGATTAATGTGTTTATACTAGTTGTTGAAGTGTTTAGAGTAATCACATTTGTTTTGTCTTGTGGTGGCCCATAACTGCATGTATCACTGCAGCCAGTTGACCATGTTCCACATATAGCCAATTTGCTTATTCAGAGGTTATTCTTAAATGTACAGAATTTGTGGTTATAAGTTATGTTCATAGCAATAAATACATATATATATCCCTTTTTTATCAGGCTACTACACTTGATTTGCACCAGTTTGCATAATCTCCAAAAAGCTGTGAAGGGTTTGGAAGTGATGTCACCTGAACTGGAAGATTTAGCACATAGTCTTCTAATGGGACGAGTTCCCAAACTATGGTTAGCAAGATCTTATCCAACACTGAAACCACTTGGAAGTTTTATCAATGATTTTTTAGAACGTCTCAACTTTCTCCAGGTAGATGGATGTTTTCATTATGTTAAGAGTATTTGTTTACTACTAAACATTGTTTAACTAAATCCACTAGAAATCACTGAAAATTCAAGCTGAAACTAGTTTTAAAACAAATATTTCACATGAATAAAGGTTTAGTTTTGTCTGTCATAGCTAGATAAGCTTCAGTATATTTTAAAGGTGTTGATGAATTATCTTGATACTCCATGATTATTTTGTGTAATGTGATCTCTTATTGTTACTCTTATGTAGACTTGAGCAAAAAATTTAATTCCTTGTATTCTTTTTTAAATAAAACTTGAATAAAGAATCTAATACAATAAATAGTAATTTTTCTGAAAGGACATTCTGATTTTAATGGTTACAACATTTTGACCCAAATTACCAGGTCATCACCAAGTAATAGTTACATTCAATGCAAAAATTTCCTAATAATAATGACCTGATAATATGGGTTAAAATTTGGTAATCATTAAAACCATAATTTTTTACTGTTATTATTGTATTTCCATTATGATACATTACCTCTACTCACATAATAGCTTTTCTTGTTAAGTGCTGCCCTCTATATGCAAATGTTTTTGCATGCTACCAGCCTTGAAACTCCTACTTACGTCATTAAAAATGTAATTCATTGCATATTCACATGTAAATTATCATGCGACAACCCTCTACCAGTGAGGGTACAACACACCCTCCTGACACACGTTACTTTCTCTATTTGATTCCACCTAACCATCACTCCTCATTAGTCAGTTATCTAGTGTAAACGTTTTAAATTTATCCTGATTTCACATGATAATTTCTTCTTTTTTTGTGCAAAGTAGTGCTTTAATATTTCTACGTTTTTTGTTTTTTTTTTACAATTTGTTCACTGTAGTTTATTGTCAAGTCAACTTACCTTTGTTTTTTTCCTACCTTTTCTCAGTCTTTGACTCAGTTTATGAACTCGGGATTGCATGTCATGACTATCACGACTTCAGCTTCCTTTTCTACTGCTTCAAATGTCATGACACAGACTTCAGAAATGGAGGTTTTGACTGAGAATTTTTTGGCCATCAATCGTTGGGAGATTGATCTTTACTTGAGATGACACTATTCTCCCAATAATGTCTGAGCTCCTCCTGTTCCTGTAGAACCCGTTCGTGACAAGGAGGATTTTGTCAGCCTTTTTACACCACCTACCTATGTCATGCATGCCCATGCCTTTCCTGAGCAATCAGCCAGGCCTCCCTCAGCCTGTTTGGAAATGATTTCTCAGGTTTGTTACGTTTTATCTGTACCCCAGTTTCTTATGATTATTTCCCTTCCTTGTTACATGCTGCCCCTTCAATCGATTACCTTGTCTTTCGTCTTTCTCCCAATATCAGGGTACATGCTGAGCATTTTGTTTCTCAATTGAGGGCTGGTGCCAACATGCCTCATCCACCACAGGCTTCTAATCATTAGGCATTGGCTTACCATCAGGCCTATCATCCCTTTCTCAACTCCCAGCAGATGGAATAACTTCTGCCTGTGTGGCGATAGATCCTGATAATCCTATATGTTTATCCTAAGCCCAGTTTTCCGCCTTCATCTTACCCTTACATCTCTTCTATGGTACCTTTCTGAGGCTCTCTACTGATCCCCTGAAGGATTTTTGGAGGATAGTCTCTTCTACAATACCTTTCTGAGATTCTCCACCAATCCCCTGAGGGGTTTTTGGAAGATACCCATTCCTTCATTAACTCCATATTGGCCCATTTATGTGGCACTATCCCTTCACATGTTGTTTCTTTGCCTTCCTCCTCCTTGTCCAGATTTGCATCTGTTCACTGATGCCTCTCTCCATGGTTGGGAGTCATGGGTCGATCACCAAGAGGCTTCCAGACAATGGTCTCAAATACAACAATCAACTTCTTGGAGCTTCTGGTAGTACAATATGTCTTGGATCATTTTCTTCCAACTATATGGACCAAACTCGTCATGATCCATTCAGAAAATTACACTGTTGTCTCCTATATAAAACACCAAGGAGGCACCCATTCTCATTTGCTTTGTGGTTAAATATTGGAACTTCTTTATTGGGCCCTCATGCTGCAGCTACATCTCAAAGCATATCATGATCCTGGTGCTTTCAATCTCGTGCTGGATTGTCTTTCTTGACCCAATTCGATTTACCCCACAGAGTGGTCCCTCAACCCGGTGGCTTTGCAATCAGTGAGGTACTCTTCATCTGAATGCTTTTGCCACTTCCCTCAACACCATGTTACCTTCTTTTTTTGGTCTCTAGTTCCTTATCCACATGCTCTGGCAGTGGATGCTATCAGTCAGGACTGTACCAACCAGTACCTTTATGCCTATCCTTCTATCTGACTCCTTCCCAGGGTAATTTTGGTCATCCATTCCACTCTGTGTCAGGTCCTTCTGATCGTTCCTTACTGGCCGGCACAACCGTGATTTCCTTTTCTCCTTCAGCTCCAAACTACCCCCTGTTACCTCTTCCTCTCACTCCATCCCTCTTCCGCCAACTTCGGTCCTTCATCCTGCCCTTCACACCCTTCGACTTCATGCCTGGCATTTATCCAGTCCCTTGTGAGGAGATCCAGATTGTCTGTTTATGTCACTTCCTTTTTAGCCCATTCTCTTCCCACTTACTCCCATGTGGTTTATCATGCTAAGTAGAATGTCTTTAAGCCACAGAGTTTCCTTTTTCGGCCAATATTCTTCTCCTTACAGATTTTCTTACCTAGCTGTTTGATCATGGGGCTTCTGTCTCTTCCATTGCAGTTTATCGAGCAGCCTTATCTAACACTTTCACTTTTCCAGATACCATGCCTTGCCTACTGTCTCCCTTTTATTGTATTCCTTCTGGATTTGTCGACCTCCTTATCAAGTGGTTCTTCCAGATTGGAATGTCAATATTGTTCTTCAGTCTCTCATGCCCCCTCTCTTAGAATCTTTGATTTCCTGTTCCCTGTATCATCTATCCTTTAATATTTATTTCCTAGTTCTTTTAGCCTGTGTGCAGTGCCAGTCTTGTATCTTTGTCATTGACATTGCACATACTGTGTTCCATTCTACATATGTTCTCATTTATCCTGATCACTCTTTCCTGCTCAAAACTTTGGCAGCTTGTGAGGGAAATTCTTCATTCACACCAATTTCTCACCTTTATTCTTGGTCTGATCTGGATAGACTTCTATGTCCTGTCTATGCACTTTGTTATTATATTGCCTGCATGACCTCCTTCTTTGGTTTCTGATCCCACATTTTCATTCCCTTGAACCCTTCTAACCATACAGGTTGGGTTGGTCAGCTTATTAGATTGGCAAATTCCTCCCTGTCTCCTTCTTCCCGCAATTTGTTCCAGATGACATTGCATCAGATACAGCACCTTACCTTTTCGCTTGTGTTTCACCTCCATCGTTCCTTGGAAGAAATTCTTCAGTCGGGCATGTAGATGAAACCTGATACGTTCATCTCCAACAACCTTTATCAGATTGCTGTTTCTTCCTCTTCGAGGTACTGCCTTCTGCCTATAGCCATCCTTCAAACATTGATTCAACTGTGACTTGCTAAGTTTCCTTTTTTTCCTATATACTATTTTTGCTTACAGAGACCTGTCTCTTTTAGGTCTAGGATCCCACTTAGTGGCGAGCATTGCCTGTCCAGATATGTTACTTATCTATCCATCCCAAAAAATCCCACAATGTACAGCTGACCATAAGTCATACAAGAGTATATTATCTGTTGCCTAGTGAACAGTTGCTCCACCTCCATATAGTGGGTCTCAGAGGTTAATGTTGTGCATTTCCAGCTCTGCTTGTCCTGCAGATTGTAGTTGCTTGGGATGTCAGTTGGTGATACAATCACCAATCTCGATGTATACCCATGGCCAATAATACATACTGTTGAGATGAGATGTTCCACAAGATCACTAGTAGGTTTTCCTTGTGGTATTTTGCTTCAACAGCCTGCTTGTTCCAGACTTGTACTAACCCTTGGACTTGCATGGGTAAAGCAAAAGAGGATTGCTGCCCAGCTCTGCTGTCCCTTTGATTTAATAAATCAAGTGTGGTCTACTTTTCAAAATAGAGTTTTAGTGGTCACCCATTGCACAGTATCCGGTGTCAGTGTTCCTCTGGACTCTCCACCACATTTCTCCCCCCCCCCCCTCCTTTCTTCTAGTGGATTATGAGAGTCCTTGCCACTTTCCAGTTTGTAGCTGCTGGTGTTGTGGACTGTCGAGGTAACCTCCTGAATGTGATCAATTCCATTTAGTAGAGAGTAGAGCAGTGATGTTCTTCCAGTGAGACCTCGTGGTTGATGTTGTGCATCCATGCACTCCGGGTTCTGTGTGGCCCTATGTTGGGGATAATGTTGCACATGAATCATGACAGTATATTCCAGAAATTAGAGTAGAGCTGCCACATTGCAGTTCACCCTTCCAATTGGGATCCCTCGTCCTACCATTGACTGGATGTCAGTTCCCACTGAGTGGTTTTGGATTTGAGTGGGACCAGTCAACATAAATCATCCCCTTCCAATTGGGATTCACACTCCATGGGTGTTCTTTGGATACTTATCTATATCCTTCACCCTCTGTGATTTTCACTGTAGGATTCCAACTATTACGTGAGTGGAAGTAAGGTAATGTATTTGAAGTTATTATTTTCCTACACTGAAAATATATTTCCAATAGGTACTTACCTCCTCTCACACTTCCCACCCTTCTTCCCAAATACCCATGCTTCGTTTCTGCCTAATCTCAAAGTGGTGGTTAGGTGGAATCAAATAGAGGGAGTAATGTGCATCAGAAGGGTGTTTCACACTCTTATTAGTGAAAGGTTGTTGCATGATAACTGACATGTGAAGATGCAAAGAATCACATTTATTATGTGGTAGGTGGAAGTTTCAAGGTTTGTGGCATGCAACAATAATTTTGCATATAAAGGGCATCACTGAACAAGAAAAGCTATTATGTGAGTATAGGTAAATACCTATTGGAAATATATTTTCAGTGTAGGAAAATAATAACTTTTGAATTTATTAATTAGTAGGTTTGTCACCAAACATTAACGACTGTAATACATATATGACAATAAATTAAAATAAATATCTGATATGTAAAACTGAACAAATCAAAATACCAATTAATGTAATTTCTTTATTTATTTCTAGTCATATTTAACAAGATGTCTTAAATAATACCCTGGTTAATGTAAAGGTCATCATTATATTTTACCACATATTTATACTTAATGTGGTTTTATGTTTTCTCTGTACAGAAATGGTATGAAGAAGGAAAACCTTCAGTCTTTTGGCTGTCTGGGTTCTACTTTACTCAAGGTTTTTTAACAGGAGCTGTCCAGAACTATGCAAGAAAATATGCTATTCCTATTGATATACTAGGCTTTGACTTTGAGGTTACTTAGTTTGTAAACTTTCTGACTGTTTGTGTATTAACTTTGTATCCTTATGAATTTCCAAAACTTTTGCTTAGTTCAAGCTGTAAAATTTTATTAATTTTGTGTCGGTACAAAAGGATTTTATTAAGTAAGTACGATTTCAGAAATGCTTCTCACTTCTCCTCAAAAAGATAGCTATTACCTCACACCACTAGAAAAAACCTTTTTGCACATACTCCAAACTTTAAACATATTAACATGTACTGAACTAGTTTATGATATAATTAGCATTATACTACAGTCCTCCACCAATAGAGAGCAATGATCTTCCATGTCAAGTAATATGTAATGAGCAAACTATGTATATCAAAGTCTCATTCTTTTCCATTAAAGTTTAAATTCACACTAACAGAATAATATCCCATTTGTATAGATACTACTTTTGATATTTCACATGTCCTCTTCAGTCCAAACATTGGAATGAAGAAGACACATAATTTCAAAACTAGTTTAGTATAATTCCATTGGTGTGGATTTAATCTTTATTGTAAATTATTTTACACAATAATGTGTATTTACTCATTCTTTTGTTTGGCATTTGAGTGATTCAGAGTGTTATTTTTTGTTATGAATGAAAAAATTTGTGTATCGTACTTATTATTTTGAACTTTAGTTAAAATTCAAAGTGTTATATATTTTTTTCTTTATTTTAAGAAAGAAAGGTACAAAATCTTAAAATCTCAGTTACACCTCCTGGTATGAATTATCATTTCCTTACATTAATGGCCTGGTGGTTAAAATACTCGACTTGCCCTGAGAGCTTATAATAGTCAATCCTACATTTTGTTAGTACAAAAGTAGCCCAAGAGTTGACAGTGAGTGGTTTTGACTAGCTGCTTTCCCTCTTATCTATCACTGCTAAATTAGGAATGGCTTGTGCAGATAGCCCTCGTTTAGATTTGCCAAAATTAAACACGAAACCTAAATGAACTCTTACACTAATTTGATTCCTTCTCATAATAAATTATGATAACTTAGGACACATATCCCACAGTCTGTGAGATAAACTTTTGTTGAAAGGAATATTCCCTGTTGTTATTAACCCAGAGTTTGAGTTTTGATAATTAATCTCAGTTTCATCATCGTAACAATGGCTAAAGCCTATGTACCATGGCCATATCAGACCTAATTAAAGCAAAAGTGATAATATTATCTATATAAATATAATAGTACTGTCTGTTGTATGTCCATATAAGTACTTCATAGTATGTGAATGGATCTTCACCAAAATTGGTATGGAAGTTCATTAGGTCCATGAAAGGGTACATTAAAATTTTCAGTTTTGCAGTTTTTATGGGCGTTTTTTACCACTACTTTGCCCCCTGTAGATGGATCTTCACCAAATTTTTTATGAAGGTTCATTGGGTCCATGGGGAGATGCATACAAATTTTCAATTTTGTGTTTTTTACAACTACTTCTCCCCCTGTAGGTGTAGGTGAATCTTCACCACATTTGGCATGAAGGTTTGTTAAGTCCATGGGAAGAAACATACAAATTTTCAGTTTTGCATTTTTTTGTTTTTATGAGCGTTTGTGCCTTTTTTACCACTACTTCGCCCCCTGGAGATGGATATTCACCACATTTGACTTGAAGGTTTGTTGGGTCCATGCAGAGTTCCATGCAAAGTTGTAGTTTCACATTTTGTGTTTTGCAGTTTTTATGGGCATTTTTTACAATTACATGTAAGGGAAGCAACTTTTAATGTCCTCAGTTATCTTTTCATTAATCATGAATTTACATAACTTCCATCCAGGGAACAGATATTTCAGCTAGTTATAAAATTTAATTACAAGGTCTTATGCAGATATTGAAAGAATTGTGGACAGGGGAAGAAGAGTCAGAAGTGAGGGACACATACCAGTTACCAGTACATGTTAGACCTTAGAAAATGACTGGAGGAGACCTGTCAACTCATTCAAGAAAGTTTGTATGCAGCTCAAGGCAGTGAGAAGCACTTCTATGAAAAGACGACCAGGGATCAACATTCCAAGGTCAGCCAGAACATCTTGGTTCTGCTAACTACAGACAATAACAACCTCACCCTACATTGGAAAGGGCCTTATGAAGTGCAGGAAGTGGTCAACAGAATGGACTATAAAATGAAAGTGGATGAGAAGACCATGATCTACCATGACAGTCTATTGAAGAGGTACTAAGTGAGGAAGGAAGACCTAATAGGTGTAGCTATTGAGGCACAGATGGGCATTGCAAGTGTAGCTCTCATGGATGTAGAACCAGAAGACAGTGACTTTGTCATAGAAGACCTACTAGACTGGGTGGAGATGAAACATACAAAGACCTCAACATCAGTGAAGAACTTACTGGCAAAAGAAGAAAGATCTGCAAGTTCTACTGTGCCAGTATGCAGACGTCTTCACAGATAGAGCAGGCAAGATAGACCTTGTGCAACTCAAGACTGAGACTATAACTAGAAATTCTGTTAAAGTGAAGCCCTATCAGATGCTCTATGCAATGAGAGACTTGATCAAGCAAGAGATCAAAGTAATGTTAGAAGCTGGAATCGTTGAATCTTAGAATTCAGCCTACTGTTTATCAGTGGTAATCATGAAGAAGAGGGACAGCTCAAACCACTTCTACATAAGTTTTCTGGAAACTGAACCTTGTGACAAAGTTCGTCTCTGAACCTATGGGCAAACCAAAGGTTATCATAGCAAAATTAGACAGAGCCAATTTCTTTACCAAGATTGACCTCATTAAAGGTTGTTGGTAGATCCCGATGGAGACAGAATCTAAAAAGACAGCATTTGTGACACCAGATGGATGCTACTAATTCAAGAGGATGCCATTTGAGTTAGTCAACTCAACAGCAACATTCAACCACATGATGAGAAAGACATTGCACAAGATCACCAACATTGAACATTATGTGGAAGACATTCTAACCCACATAGCCAGATAGTAAGATCACCTGAAGAAAATCAGAGAGCTGTTTGGGCAAGTGAGGGCAGCAGATCTGACCATCAGGCCATCTAAGTGCTACATCAATTATTCTGTGCTTTACTTTGTTGGATACAAGGTGGATGACTAACAGATAGCCATGGAAAAGTAGAAGCTAACCCGCATACAATATGCACCAGCTTAGACGACCAAGCAGCAAGTCAGATCCTTTGTGAGATTAGCAGGATACTATAGGAAGTTCATGCCAAACTATGCTGAAGTTGCTGCATCACTGACTGACCTGACCAAGAAAGGCCAATCCAACGAGGTGACGTGGAAACAACCATAGCAGATGGCATTCCAGAAGTTGAAGAATATGTTAGAAAGTTAACCAATCCTTAAAATGCTAGACTACAACAAACTGTTCATTGTTCAGGCCAATGCATCAGACATTGGAATTGGAGCACTACTTCTGCAAGAACGTGTAGACGGACTGTTTCCTGTAACTTACATCAGTAAAAAGCTGTTGAGTAGTGAGAAGAACTATTTTATGATTGAATGAGAATGTCTGGCCATTATATTTGCCATCAGAAATTCCAGAACCACCTCTACAGGAAGGGGTTCATCATCCAGATGGACCACAGTTCCTTGCATACATCCAGAGGTGTAAAATCAACAGTGTGAGGATCATGAGGTAACCGTTGTACCTCCAGAACTACCAGGTTTTGCATTGAAGCCATGAAGGGGACTGCAAATGTTGGTAAAGACTGTATAAGTAGACTTTGGGCAGGAATTGGAAATAGTATTTGTATATAGTATGAAAAATATTTTAAATTTATTTCTTGAAAATGGGCTTAGTGTTAGATGTACACAACTGTTTTAATTTAAGTAGAGCATGTGTTCTTAAATTTAGTTGTTTTTAGAGCAATAATATATCACAGATTTGTTTACGCAACAGTGCACAAATCATACATTGCTTAGCTCAGTTGTTGTGAATTGACACTTGTATTATTGAATCATGTTACGAGAACATTCTAAGTTTTTCTCCTTGTTTTAATTGACTATTATTGCATCATAATATTTCATAGTGTGTAGAATGTTATAAGCCCCTATTTGGTGGTGATTTTTAAAATGAAATTATTACAGATATTGTATTGTACTAACAGAGTAGAGAAGAATAATTTGTCTTGTCAAACTATATTCTAAAGTAACTGAACCAGCCTGTGTAGACTTTGATGAAAAAGAGACAATTATTTAAAGCTCTGGATACAGCTGTGATAACCAACAGTGTAACGAACATTTGTATGTATGTTTCATTGTTTTTAATATATTAATTTAAAACAAGTGGATTGTGGGCTATTTTTTTTTATTGTCAAAATTTATTGCTAACTAATCACAGACACCTACTGTAAAGAATCCAGCCCATACATATATAAAAACTTGTCACCTCAGTTTGGTTGTCAAAGCTCTTACAAATTGAAGTTCAAACCTTCAGCCACATGTTACCCATGCCATCTTTCTCTTATAATGTATTTTTTCTTCTTTTTGTTTGTAGGAGACATCACTCTAATATTTTTACTTTGGACACCCTCAAACTGCTCTTTCCTTCTTAAGACTTGGTGTGTTTGGAAGGGTGATTGAATGTTTTTTTTCCATAACCCTCTCTTCCATTTTTATCTATATGATCATTCATACCACAGTCATCTTCTTAGAGCAATTTACTGTTGTCTTGCTTACACTGTTCCCTTTCAAGGCAATCAACATGGTTTTTTGTGTTTTTTTGCTGTGGGATTTCTCTTCTTTTTGTCATTTATCTACTCCTCCATGGGAAATGACGCATTTTGTTTTTTTGATGTCATATCCCATAAAATTTATCATCTCTTGAATCTGGTTGTCGATATCCTTTGGATATGATACTGCAGGTAGTATATAGATGATCCCTGACATCTTTGTGTCACATTCCTCACACAAGATTACAACTTCTTCTGTCTCTGGGTTTTATCTCTATCCAGTCTCCATTCTTCAATCTTCCAAATGCCTCTTAAGAGATGAGTTGTTGATTTTTCCTTTTTCTTGCAACTACCTCAAACTATAATAAAATAGGAGGATGATATAGAGATTTTCTTTTCAGGTTGGTGTAATTCTACTGGTGTGAGACACACCCATCTCTCAGAAGCTGTGCTGGAGTGTTTATCTGGAAGTGTTGGTACAGACCACCCCCCCCATCCCCTACACTAAGAACTAGACTGTTCCCAGTGGTTATACCAACTGATTGGGTCTTGTGTTATCCTTGGAAAGCAGATTTAAGAAGATTCATTCTTGCACCTGCTTCATTTGGTATTTCATCTCAGTATTCCTGATGTACTGTATGGCTTGACTTATTGCCCTAGCCACACTACTCATACATGTTTCCCCAACACCCTTGATATATACAAGCCAGTTGAGCAGCCATTACATTCTGTCCATCTGTGTAACACTTTAGCACCATGTAGGAGGATTTTTGAAGCACATTTTGCTCTACTTACACCAGTACTGGGCATAGAGTATTTCCTACATTAGACGGATGCACTGAATGATGCCATACTAGGTCACTCCCTATAAAATGTGGCACACTCCATGAGTTTTCCATTTCTTTTTTTATATTTTCAGAAAGTAGCTGATTTTATTAAATTCTATTTTTACACAAGTTCTTCCACCACATTATCAGTGAAATTGAGAGGTGAGTAGCATTCCTTAAGATTACATTTTCTTTACCTCTCCACAGAAACACCAACCTTTTCTCCTCATCTTTCAGTGTGTCTGTTTTGCTTCAATAGCATTTCAGCTGCTGGAGTGTCCCTTTCAAAAGTGGAGACTGGAAAAATGGTTTTATCTACTTGTATTTTTGCTTCTATCTCCATTAAGTTGATTTATTTATTGTTGATAGATCTCCCTTTACATCACATAAAAGTGATCTCACAGCTGGTATAAATTATGTCACCAAATGACATCAGGTCTAACAACCACTACATGAGACTAGTCCAGTCTTGTCTGTTATCACTCCAGGTATCCACTTCTTCCCCATTGATAATTATAAACAGGCAAACCTTGTTCAATGTGAAAATATCTTTCTTTAGTCCTTGATTACTCATGCAATACCTTATAATTCTGATTCTTCACTACCTGCAAAACATCTCTAGTGTTAAAAGATCCAATCATGAGAGAATGTTGTGTTTGAGAAACAGCACAAAAAAGAATCATTAGTTGTTGAAGTAGACCAGCTAAACAGTCATCCAATTTCTGATGGATAATACTGTCTCCTTTTGCTGCCTTTAGTGTGTGTTTTTTTTTCAGTTTGGACAAAACTTCCAGTTACTGGCTAGGTGCTATGGTGAAATATATCTAACACCAATGACTTTCAAGAATAGTTCAAATTTCTTGCAGGTGGAATGTTTGTATCATTGTAGATCAACACATCAGCTGCTCTTTAACTTGTTTAAATGTTTTGTCACAGTCCCATGGTTTATCCTTACAAATCAATACACTCAAAGGGTGGGTCTAGTAATTTAACAGTCCCATAAATGGTTACTGTCTCTTTGTCTGGTGACATAAGTAAGCTAAATCAATTACAATCCTGGATACTCCAAATATGTCTTTAAAAATTGAGATTTGTCCTTCTGAACATTGAAACTGTACTTTCTGGCTTTGTAACAATTTGTCAAGGTTCTTGAAGTGGCAACATCATTTCTACCTATCATTAGGATATTATCAAGTTAACAGTGAATGCTAGACAGACCTTGAAAAACCTAGTCTGGAACATTGTTGGGACTGAAGTAATTCCAAATGGTAACCATTTGTAAGAGTTCAGATTTTTTTACATAATGATTGTCTGTAACATCCTTGAGTTTTCCTTCACTGTTATTTAAAGGTAAGTATTAGATAAATACAACTTGCTGAGATGCTGGTATCTAGCCAAGGATGCAAAAAGCTATTTAGTGTGTAGTATAGGTTTTATACACGGCACTGACTTCAGTTTAACTTTAAAGTTACCATAGATCCTTACAGACTATCTTTATTTTAATACAGATACTATTGGAGTTACCCAGTCACTACACTTCACTGGTGACAAAACTGTGGTTTCCACCAAATTGTTCAGTTCTACATTAATATATGGCTTTATTGTATATTGCACAGTAACATGGATTCCTAGAACTTCAAAAAGGCAATCACTATAACACTGAAATTGTGTTTTATTTCTTGCCAGTTAAGTTTTATTTTCTTTATGACTGAGGAATAGTCTCCATCAACCAGTTACAGTTTGAATAGTTCATTATGCACATTCAATTTCACTTTTACTACAGTTATACTTCATGGTACCACTTCTTCATCAGATTGGAAAACTACTGAAAATGGAACTTTGTAGAAGAGGTGTTGCAGTCACTTTGGTTTCATGCAAAACATATCAAGAAATGTTGAGTAATACCATATTGCAAGACACCAGTTAACCCTTATAAAAGTACACTCTAAGAATCAGTACATACAATGAAAATTCAGTGTCAGTATCAGTGTTTGACTTATCATTAACTTTTACTGGTGTACACCTTTATTTTTGTAGTTATCAACCATCCTACTCTTTACAATGTAATCTTTACTAGTATTATTCAAACTTGCAAAGCTTTTCACTTGATAATAATGGTTTAAATTTAAAGCAGCACTTGGTTTTGTGACTTCTATGCAGACTCTACAGCTTTCCTCAAGTTATCTTCTAATAAAAGTTGTTTCTGATACCTTTCACTTTTCAATACACAGATCAATCTATCTCTCAGTGTGCTGAACCCAACTAATTTCTTTAATACTGCCACTTATTGCACAGTTTTCTTCCCCCTTCTTCTTGATTTTGGTCATAAAAACAAAAACTTTTAGCCCTTTTGATGAGTTTAAGTGGAAAATGTGTTTGTCACATTGCAATATCTCATTGTAGCATTTATTACCATAGTTCTGTGCTTCTTAACTTTCTTTTGGAACAGAATTTACTATTATAGTATACAAATCATTCAGCATTCATTGTATACTCTTTGAAATTTTCATAAAATCCATAAATATTTTGATAGTTGCCACCACAATTCTTTAATCTGATTTTCATAGTACCCCTAATAGCCTCTTTTGCACTTGAAAAGTTAGCACAAACTCATTAAAATACATAAATAAAAATTGTAAAAGATGCTCATTGCCATATTACGTTGTGCTTATAAATAATGCTTATCATTTTTAGTGGTCAGAGTATTGTTGGTTGTAAATTTGAATTGTAAAGTAAAATAAAAGTAAAACTGAATAATAAATAATCATCATCTAAGTGGTCAAACTATTGTTGGTTGGAAAGTGTAAAGTAAAGTAAAAGTAAAAACTGAAGAAAATGCTCATTATCTAGGTGATCATAATATTTTTAGTTGTAAAGTTGATGTGTAAAGTAAAGTAAAAACCACAGAATAAATTATCCTCATCTAAGTAGTCAAACTATTGTTGGTTGGAAAGTGTAAAGTAAAGTAAAAGTAAAAACTGAAGAAAATGCTCATTATCTAGGTGATCATAATATTTTTAGTTGTAAAGTTGATGTGTAAAGTAAAGTAAAAACCACAGAATAAATTATTATCATCTAAGTGGTCAAACTATTGTTGGTTGGAAAGTGTAAAGTAAAGTAAAAGTAAAAACTGAAGAAAATGCTCATTATCTAGGTGATCATAATATTTTTAGTTGTAAAGTTGATGTGTAAAGTAAAGTAAAAACCAAAGAATAAATTATCATCATCTAGGTGGTAATACTGTTGTTGGTTGTAAAGTTGAAATTTCAATAACAATGTTTAGAGACAACAAGGGACCTATTGGTCCATCTAGGCTGTCCATCCTTTAAACTAAACTAAAACTATTAATTAAAAAGAAAAACCTCAGAGCCAGCCCTTATCATTCATATAGTTATCAAGCTTTATTCTAAACTCACTTAAATTTACTGCCTCAACAACATCCAAAGGCCAATCACCCTGTTAGCTGAAGATGACTCCTACCCCTGCCAAAATTTATATTTGTGTCCCCTAGTCCTATCATTCTCACCATTAAGTATGAAAAAAGATGATACATCAACACTGTCAGTTTCCTTAACAATCTTAAACATCTCAATCAGATCCCCTCTAACTCTTTTTTTTTTTCAAGAGAAAACTTTAGATATCCTAACCTCTTCTTGTATGCACCATTCTAGTAGCCCTCCTCTGAACAATTCAATGTCCTTCCTAAGGTAAGGAGCCCAAGACTGGACACACTATCGAAATATGGCCTAATCAGTGACCTATACAATGAAATTATCACCTCTTTAGACTTGGATCCAATATCTCTGTAGATACAACCTAAAATCCTATTTGCCCTACCACTAGCAACAGCACACTTCTTGGACGGCTTAAGAGACTGATCAACTATTACATCAAGGTCCCTTTCTTTCAAGACACAGTTAAGGTTATTCCCATCCAAATTACACTTATAATTCAAATTATGATAATCCATGTGCCTTATCATGCATTTATTATAATTAAAACCCATCTGCCATTTATTTGCCCAACTAACTAAATGATCTAAATAGTTTTGTAAAGCAGCAGCATCCTCCTGACAGCTAGCAACACCCAAGATCTTAATAACATCAGCAAATTAAAGTAATTTATTGACTATTCCTTCATTTATGTCATTGATGTAAATCAAAAAGAGCAAAGGTCCTGAGGTACCCCACTTGTGACATTAGTCCAATTTGACTGAACTCCATTTATAACAGCCATCTGCTTTCTTCCATCCAGCCACTCTTCTATCCAATTAGCTAACTTGTGTCCCAAACCTATAAAGAGAATATCTTACAAGCCTTTTTATGTGGCAATTTGTCAAATGCTTTCTGAAAATCCAGCTACATCAAAGCTACACCCTTAACCTGAGAATGTCAGATTTGTGAGGCAAGATTTTCCTGTAGTGAAACCATGTTGACTATCCAATAAAATTCTGAACTTTGTTAAATGAATTTGTAAAATATCTTTTATCAGACATTCAAAACTTTTTCCCACAACTCATGTAAGACTAATAGGCCTATAATTACTGGAAATTTTTTTATAATCTCCCTTGAAATGAGGAGTACCATTAGCCAACTTCTAATCCCCTGGCACCTGCCCACTATTTAAGGATTTACAAAAAATAGTAGCATTTTAAGTGGCTCACATATGCAATCCTTAACCTCCTTCAAAACTGTTGAGGAAATATTATCTGGCCCGGGAAACTTATCGTTCTTTAAATTTCCAAATTTTTTCTTAACGAGCTCAGAATTAATGTGATCATCTTGTTTCCATCTATCAGCTGTTCAGAATGAGAAATATTGCTTAAATCTTCATTAGTAAAAACTGAAGAAAAAGCAGAATTTGATAATCCAGCCATCTCATAATCATCAGATATGAGCCTTTCTTTATCATCCCTCAAGGGTCCTACCCCAACCTAATATTTTGTTTACTCATAATGTACTAAAATCCTTACTATTAATTTCTACATTTTCTGTCAACCTTTTTTTTAATACCCATCCTTTTAGATGTGCTAATTTTCTGTTGGACCAACATTTCTTGATCTTCTATAATCTTCTAAAATCTCCCATCATACCAGTCAAGTAAAGTAAACATAAAAACTGAAGAAAAAATACTCATCATCTGGGTGGTAATGCTGTTGATGTGTAAAGTAAAAACTGAAAATGAAGCAAACATGATCAATAGAGGTAGGAGATGAAACACTGAAAAAATGAACAAGACTTCACTTGCAACTCTTGGTGCTTTCAAGTTTAAAGTTAACGTGACTGAAAATTGCATTTACAGAGCACCTTCTCTCTGCCCAGTCAAAAGATTGGATCACAAAAATCCGGAAGTGCCTCTGCTCCATGTAAAAAATCATAAACCAGTTGCACAAGATAAAGTAGAATACAATACATGATAGATAAGTTTTTAACTGGACCACCTACATAAAGTAATGGCTCAAGATAAATCTATAAACAATGTAAAGTAGGATACAATACATGAAACAATTGATAGGTTCTTTGACTAAACCTGCTACAAAACAAGTAACATCCTGAGCTAAATCTACACATAAGAAAAGGTAGGATAGGATTCACAAAACAGTAGATAAGTTTTTCACTTCAGATTATTGGAAAGTCAGATGTATAGTATTTGCATGCTACAAAACTAATAATCTTTGTTGATATATTATTCTGTTTATGGTCAACTAGAATTTTTGTGGTGTAAATTTATTACAAAGCAAAGATTATCACAACTATTTTTAGTTGGTGGTTTTTAAATATTAAGTTTTGTAGACTTGTTATTATCTATAACCTGTACAGATGAACCTAATTTTGTGAGATAAACTTCTTCTTTGTAGATTTTAAACAAGGACAATTATGCTGAACCCCCTGAAGATGGAGCATACATTAATGGTCTTTTTCTGGATGGAGCAAGATGGGATCAAGATCTGTAAGAAATTTCACTACTTAAGATAGATATATCTCACATTATATTTTTCATTACTATTTATTTTAATGTTTTTTTTTTTCCTTTGTATTAATATTGAATAAATACTAGTGTTTTATACTGAAAAATAAATTTTGTAAGTTGTCATGTCTCTAGGAATGTGCAATCTAATAAAGAACCAATTTGCAAAGTGACAGTTAATACTTAAATATGTAATGCCACTTACAAGTATATGCAATTAGTATTTCTTTTTAAATTATTATAAGACAATTTAAAAAAAAAAATCAAGTATTGCTACAAAATATGTATATGTAACATTGTAGATGTCAATTAGAGGAGCAGTTTCCCAAAGTGTTATGGAGTCAAATGCCTGTTATCTGGCTTAAGCCAACTCCAAAAAATAATATTCATGACAAAGGAAGATACAAGTAAGTGCATTTTAATACAAAACTAAACCCGTTGTTTATAAATATAGTCAAATGAAATTATACCATTAACTAATGTTTAACATTGTTACAACAGAGGCAGCAATATTTTGTCAAACTTGGAGATAAATGTACTCAAAAGATGAAATCTGACCAGACTCAATCTCTGGTTGAGAATACTTATACTGAGAATAATAGGAAGTTCTAGGTGATTTAGCATCAATGTATACCTTTTTGTTCATGTTTAGTCTTAATAGTAATCTATAATATTTTTAAGTCTTTTCCTATTTAACTGTATTTAAATATATATTCAGACTAAATAAATTCTGAAAGTGGATGTTACACTGAGTCTTGTATATTGAAGATCTTCTGGCTGAATGGTTGACCACATGATTAACTTTTCCTTACAGCATTTCTTCATATTCAAATTCAAACTTTTAAATATGCCTCACGTCTGTAAACAATATCTAGTGCTATTAACTCATCATTTTAAATTGAAAACGTTAATTTTTATTGGAAATAATTCTCAATTCTGCTAGGAAATTGAGTTTTAAAATAAACAAATATTAAAAAATAAGTTAAAGTTTATTATTTTGTCTTTTTAGATGTCCTTTGTATAAGACAAGTGAACGAAAAGGAACCTTGTCTACAACTGGTCATTCTACTAACTTTGTATTACCTATCCTTCTACCTACACAACTACCCCCTCAACATTGGATCAGACGAGGTGCTGCACTACTATGTCAACTAGACAGCTAAAAAATTTCAGTTTAAAAATATAAAATTCATTGCCATAGAAGAACCAAAGTTTTTCTTGAAGTCTATCTTTTAATTTGATATATGTTTGTTTAAATATTCATATAACTTATAGCTAATATGTTCACTTGTAAAAATACAAGAACGGAAGTATAAAGATTATTCATACTTTTTTATGATTTCTTAAATAGTTGATTTTCATACTATTGATACTTTATAGAGTATCCTCAGAAATAATGATCCAACAATCATTAAAGGCAGTGAACTTTCTTGGGTACACAAAAACAAAACTGTATTTTCTGGTGAAATTACAACTCTGAGATTTATCTGTTGTTGGATTTATAAAAGTATAGAAACACTTGGTACTAACTGTAAAATGAGCTAGGGTCCCTTGTGATATGCTTGTTGCCAGTTTAAGTTTGTATTTATCATCCAATTAAGGGTGGTTAACAATGGTTATTTTATTAATATTAGCATTAAGTTTAAATAACCAAATTAAATATATATATAGCTACACATTTGGGCATTGAGGAACAGTGATGAAATGAAGATAGACATATTTGAGTATGGAGCTGTAGGAAATCAACCACATTTTCACATATATAATTTAAAGATAATAAGGTACCTTTTGGTCCATCTAGGCCATCCACTAAACTTTAAAAATAAAACAATCAGAGCCAAATCTTATCATTATAATATTTATCAAGCCTTAATTCTCTTGAATTAACTGCATCCACCACATCTGAAGGCAACCCATTCCAAAAGCCAACCTCTCTTTTATAAAAATAAAGCTGTCTTAGCTGATGGTGACTCACATCATGTATAAATTTATATATGTGTCCCCTAATCCTACCATTCTTACAATTAAGTATCTTAACCTGTCCTCATATGACAACCATTTCATACCAGCTCTTATCCTAGTAGCTCTTTTCTGAACCATTTCCAACAATTCAATGTCCTTTCTAAGGTAGGGAATCCAAAACTGAACATTATATTCCTAATGCAACACCATAGCTTGCTAGGCAGCAAGATAAGTGAAGTAATGAGTCTTGATAGCCTGCATGGTGGCAAGCTTCAACTTGAGTCTAACCACTAACTCAAGGAAACACAGTTGACAGTTTGCACCAGAAGGTGGGATTGTCAGCCCAGCTGTCTTAGGGCTGAATGGAGTTTAGTACATGCCTACAAAGAGACACAGATGAGCAATGGAGCTCCTGGTTGATACAGGAGTGTCCATAATTCTGGTGAATACTGCTGCTTATTGGGCACTCCACCACTCCAACCAATTAACATCATTCTGGGAAATGGCAACAGACTAGGTGTGGATGAAAAAACTACAGAATAAAAATAGTTGTCACAGACTCTCACTCTCTCTCTCTAGTTTATAACAGCACACATAGAACTCTTGTCTTATTTAATTATTGTAACTTTGCTTTCTGTTTTTAAGTAAAGATTTTTCTGTGTACAATTTTGTGTCTAGTCTCATTCTTTGTGTCAAATGCAGTAAAATCAGAGAAAATAAGACCTGTGCTCTGTGATATTCTGTTTATTCTCTGACTTCCTACTGATATGCTGTGAAGGAACTCAATGTGGAAATACCACACTTCTTCTTGTGTAAAATTCCATTTCCTCATTATAAGATATTTATTTCTATAATCCCTGATTCTGTTTATTTAACAAACCTAGCAAGTGTTTGAAAATGACAAGTCAATTTGATATACCTGTCTTAAGACTATTGACAGTAAAAAAATTTATTTGATGAAATTGTATAAACCTTGAGATTAACTTTCTAAAGACTTGTAAATTTCTGCAGAATAAAATATCTTAATTTTATGTTCCCTTTCCATGATGAAACAGTGGTAAATTGGCATGCTTACAATGCTAAAATTCAGGGTTCGATTCTATGTGGTGCACACAGCAAAATATTCCAATATGGCTTTGCTCTAAAACAAACAAATAAACTTCATTTCATATATATGTGATATATGAATATATTATACATTTCTACCTTCTTGAAATATTATAGTATTTATTCTGAATTTCTTTATTCTTTGTATGTGCAGGTTTCATATAACACATGGTTAAGAAAGCCATCAATTTAATTCTATTTGCCTTTGTTCCTATGCCTTTCTTGGGTTAATAATACCTGTTCTTGCCATTTGTGGTATTGCCCCAAATGCTGCACAACAGTGCCCTCCAGTGGTAGAGAATACAGTGTTATAGATATGGTATATATATAATACTATAATATCTTGGTTGGCGCTCTCTCTGTCTCTTAATCTTAAGCTCACAGTTTGATGAGTGAAGTTTCAGCCCTTTCTTTCTAAATAACAATATTCTTGTAAATAAAAAAAATCTGCCCAAGGATAGAACATGTTATAACAGTAATAAATATGTTGCTGAATCTCATGTTATTCTGCAGACCAGCCCTATTGCTCTAAGGTTAACTCAGTTTTACCTGAATAAATCACATTTAGTACTTGTATAGATTTTCAGGTTTTGAAGTTTAAAAGAAAACATTAAAAAACAAAACTACTTCTCTTTCTCCAAGATTTTAATTTCTTCATTTTGTGAGTTCCAACATCCTTGTAAATATTTCAAATAAAACTTTGTAAGTCTATAAATTTTGCCTTTTTTTCTTACTCTAATAGCATCATTTGCAGTTTTACTGTATTTAGTCACTGACAGCAACATACAATTTATTAAAGTATCAAAAGTATAAACAAGCTAGCTTTGTTTTATGATTTTATCATGGCCATGCATGAGTGTGTGCAAATAACTTGACAAATGATAGTTAGAAAAGTGCAGACAATCTACAATGTCTAATAACTGAACTTGATATTGTGTTTTTACAAAAGTACTAAGTAAATACAATTTGATGTTTATGTGAAGTTTTAAACATTTTTATTTTAGAAAGCACATGTATATTCATAAACAAAGTGTTTTACTTTGTGGTATATCCAGGTCAAATTTTGTATCCTGGGAATGATCTAATAGGTCTACTGAACAACAGAAGATTTAACAAGAAACCTGTTGTAGAGTAATTTTAAATTTCCCCAGATAACTATGCTCATGAAAATGAAAAGGAACTTACAAAATATACAATACAATGAATAATCCTTATAAACATCACATACACAAACACGTTGTGTATACTTGCTTAGATGCTGGAATGTGGCTTCTACTTGATCATAAGTTGGTTAAATTCCTTGATTAACAGGTAATGTCAGATTTATCAAAATAAGAGAGATTATAACCTTGAGATATCACCTGACCTGCTATTGAAGGACACAGTTTTCTATATCATTGCACAAGGTAAAGTATTATAGCCAGATCACCAATGGGTAGAACAGTTTGATAGCTACTGAAAATAACATAGGAACAAAGGTGGCTAGAACGAAATCAACTCGACTATATGTTATGTAAAAAACTGTATATACTCATAATAACTGACAAATTTAGAATAATTCTATATTAAAACAAGAAGGTAATAAATGCACAGTATGTTTATAAAACACAGCTGTGTGGTCTTATCAAATGGTTTTAAGTTCAAAGTCATAGGTTACAAAGGACGGAGCTACAAAGCAGTTAACTAAATCAGTTTAAGTCACGGAATGTTCATTTCAACCCTTCAGAAGGGAATAAAAATTGGCTCAGAAATGTAAGCTTATTCTTTTTATTGTGAAAATTGTAAAGATGTTTCAAGTTAGTTAAAAAAGATAGAGAGTTGTTTCAAGCCAGTAGAATGAATTGGTCAGCATGTTGTATTTTTAATGAAATACTAGACTACCGTGAACCGTTGGGTCCCCCACTATTCAGAGGTTATGAAGAATTCAAGCTAATTTCAATATGAAGGTTTATTTTGAGAAAATTAAATATTTCAATCCATTCGTGTTATTCATAATTCAAGAAAAGATATTTGATTGTTGATAGGGAGTAAAAGGAAAGACCATTTATTTTTCAAAGAAGTGAAGTAAGAAGTTTCGAAAAGAGCGCGCACGGTAGTGTGATGTAAAATTACTCATGCTAGAAATTTTCATAACAGTGACACGAAATTATTTCTTATCACACGGTCTCTAATATACACCATAGTAAGAGTTGGACCTGTTGGGTCACCCTCTATTCAGAGGTTATGAAGAATTCAAGCTAATTTCAATATTTAACGAAACTTGTTTTATTCTGTTT